>NW_024412453.1:9046533-9095624 GCF_014898765.1 Herpailurus yagouaroundi
AAAGGAAAAGGAAAGGAAAAGGAAAGGAAAAGGAAAGGAAAAGGAAAAGAAAAGGAAAAGAAAAGGAAAAGAAAGGAAAAGAAAAGAAAAGAAAAGAAAAGAAAAGAAAAGAAAAGAAAAGAAAAGAAAAGAAAAGAAAAGAAAAGAAAAGAAAACAGTGCCCAGAACCAGGCTACTGCTGTCCCTGGGCCACCCTGACTGAAAGCACCAGAAACCAGCTGTGGGGACAAGATTAGACAGACCCCGGGTACGTTACAGAGCAGATGGGAGGCTGAGAACCAGGTACGGAAGTAGGCTTGGGGGTCAGGCCACACTCCCCATGTCCCCAAGCCGCCCCTGGAAGGAAGTTGCTGGACTTTGAGAATCTACTGCAGAGGCCAGGTCTGGGAGAGTTCCGACTGGCCTGGCGTGGTCACATGACCAGCCCACGGTCAGGCCCACCACGAGGTAGCTAGGGAGAGGAGGTAAACCTCCAAGTGGAAATCGCGGTGCCTTAAGGAAGTGACAATACGTGCCGGCTGTCTAAATCTGCTCCGGCTGCCGTAACAAAACACCACAGACCGGGGCCCTTCAACAGCAGACGCTGATTTCCCACAGCTCTGGAGCCTGGGAAGTCCAAGGTCAAGGCGCTACGCGACTCAGGTCACCGTGAGGGCAACCTGGTTTGTGGACGGCCGCCTTCTCACGCGTCTCCACGTGGCAGAGAGAGCTCTGGTGTCTCTTCCTCTTCCTCCGAGGACACTACTGCCATGGGGGGGGAGGGGGTCCACCCTCATGAGCTCACCTAACCCTAAGCCCCTCCCAAGACCCCCCTGCAAAGACCATGGAGATGAGGACTTCTGCACAGGAACCTGGGGAGGGCACACCCACGCAGTCCACAACAGGGACCACGGTGAGCATCCTTCTTAGAATCAGGAGGGGCTGAGAAGAGGTGGTGAGGGAGGCTGGAAAACCCAGAGCCTGCAGCAGCCCGAAGACCTGGGGTCGCGTCCTGACTCGGCTCCCACTGTCCGTGGGAGGGGCTCCCTGGGCTTCAGTTTCCCCTTCCTGCCTCCTGAGGCTGCCGTCCTGACAATTCGGATCACGTGTATAATGTGACAACAGCACAGCGCCAGCACGTGACGGCAGGTGGTGGAGGGAGGCGCTTCCTTCCCGCCCGGCTGGGGTGAGCCTGGCCAAAGCAGGCAAGGCAGGCAGGGGGGCCAGCCCTCAGGAATTAAGTCCGGCCGTGGCCAGAGGCCTCCGTGCTGGGAGCACTGATGTCCGTGTCGCCGCAGGGACCGCTGATCCCACTTTAATTATTCTTACCAGGCGGGGGTTCTGGACCCCTGGGGTCCTGCTCTCAGCCACGCAGGAAGACCTCACTGCCTGGCCGACAAAGGACAGCTCTGGCAGGTATGTGCGATCACACCTGACAGCTGCCCAGTGTGCAGGGCTCAGCCGAAACCTGACTTCTTGTGAGGAGCTCACTGTCCCCCGGGGGAAAGTGCCAGTGCCAGGTGCTCTGGGGACTGACTGACAGGCTGCTCTGGGTGGGAAACGGTTTTGAAATAGAGGATGCCTCCCTTCTTCCCTTTGTTTCTCCTTCCTCCTCCTTCCCACTTCGGTTGGCAAATACTGTATTCAACTTCAGCGTTTGGTTCCCAGGGCCTTGATTAGCCCTTTAGTTTTTATCTCTGGTCACTCCGCTGTTTCAGACACACTTCTTTGCCTCTGCTGCCCCTCCCGCTCTGAGGCATCGCCAACTCACCCCCCCCCCCACCCAATTCCCCCTCATCCACCAGCACTTAGCTCCAGAGTCACCTCCTCCAAGAAGCCCTCCCCGACCACCGTCTGCCTCTAGCTACATGCCCCTTCTCTGGGCTTCGTTGTATAATGTCACTTAACACCTGGAAACTGTCCGTCTCCACGCCGGATTCACCCAAGACAGCACCGCATAATTTTCACCACTGAACCCCTAGCTCAGAGGCTGACACATAGCAAGTGCTCAGCTGAGCAAGGAAGGACTCTCGGGAGCTGACTACAGACCTATTCTAAAGACCGCAGGACTTACTGATAGCCGGGAAAGGTGTACATCAGAGGTGGGCTGGCCGGGGAAAATGGCATAAAGCCCAGGAACAGTATCAAGGTCCAGCACGACCTGGCCCCCACCCAGCTCCTCCCCCATGTCAGTTTCAGGGCGCTCCTTTTTTTCTTTTTAATGTTTTTTATTTATTTTTGAGAAAGAGAGAGAGTGAGTGAGCGCACAGGCAGGGGAGGGGCAGAGAGAGGGAGACAGAGGGGCAGAGGGAGAGGCAGAGAATCCAAAGCAGGCTCCAGGTCCTGAGCTGTCAGCGCAGGGCTCAAACCCATGGACTGTGAGATCATGACCCGGGCCGTAACGGGATGCTTTCTTACCCTCCCCAGGGTGACCTCCAAGGGGGGGACTCTTGACAAAAACACTTCAGCTTTCTATGTCTCCGTTTCCTCCTGCACCAAGCAGTGGTCTCCGTTTCCTCCTGCACCAAGCAATGGTGAGAGACGGCTGTCAGAATTAAATATGACCGTGCAGAAGGAACACGCTGCGTCTGGTGAATAGTATGTGCTCAGTAAAAGTTAGATAACGTCACCCTCCAGCTGAGGCAACCCTACAACAACCGTCAAAGGTAAGATGCCAATGAATTAGTTATTAAAGCCAGAGTCTTGGCAGAGAAGGAGCTAGGAGATGAGGAGCGTCTGTTCAATAAATGATGAAAACATTGCCATCATACCAGGAAGCACCGGCAGGGAAAGTCAAAGTTAAAAGAGCGGTTCCCGTGGAGATCTGACAGCCAGCCTGCACTCCCCTCGCCCCACCCCCAAACTTAGAGCCCCAGGGCTGCTAGGGCCCAGCTCAGCTCATCTATCTGTCTGCAATCTCTGAACCAGAAGCCATCCACGTGGCTCAAAAGGCAGTACGACATCGAGAGGCACGCGTGGAGAAGTCTGGGGCGGCCACCCTGTCCCCATCCGTCTTCCCCCTACACGATATCCAGCCGTTTTTGCTACATTTGTCTTCACCCTTCCAATGTTTCCTTTTTCAAGTACACATAAATTCAGATACACAGTCTTACTCCCTCTACTTCTTACATTCTGCACCTTGGTGTCTCCCCATTTCTGGGGACCGTTCTGTCTCCTCTGTTTTCTTTCTTACACCCGCAGACCAGTACAGTGCAGACCCAACACCGATTATTTAAGCCACTCCCTACTGATGGGGCCTAAAGGGACCGTCCAGAAATGAAATTCAGGCTGATTTCCTCCTGCTTAAACCGCTTCTGTGGATCTCCACTGCTCTCGAGAAAATCGCCACCCGCTGCCCCATGGCCTCTGAGACCTCCCACGGTCGGTGAACTGACCTCTCCACACCCCCTCTGCCTTCTCCGCTCTGGCCACTCAGGTCTCCTGCCCTCTCCTCCAAAGGCCCAGGCCACTGCCTACTTCAAGGCCTTCCCCCAGCAGAGCCATGCGGTGCCCTGGGCCTGGGCTGCTGTTCTACCCTGTTCCTTCCTACTGCGTTTCCTACCTGCCCTCCAGGTCTCTGCTCCAGCAGCGAATCCTGGGCAAACAGCATTCCCTAACCCTTGACCGAAGGCCCCGATTTCATGCTCTCCTGTCTCCCGTTCTCCCCTGCTCACGTCAGAGACAGAATTTTACGAGTGATCACACTTTCTAGCTGCTCAGTGTCTGGGCCTCCCCAGCCAGACTCCAAACTCTGTGAGAGCAGGAACGGTTCACCGTACTCATCGTTGAATCCCCAGTGGCTATAAAGGGCTCGGAATGGTTTTATTCCAGAGGTGTTTGTGGAAGGGAGGAGGAGGGTGGTAAGACAAGAGGTAGGGGAGGGGTAGCGGGGGGAGAAGGAATGAGATGCATTTATTAAGTAAGCTCCCTGTGCCAGGTACCATGATGCTAGGCACTGTGACGGAGGAAAAGAAAGGATAAACAGAAAGAAAAAAAAAATCCTGCTTACAGTCTAGCTGGAGAGGATTCATTTACACAAGAATATGTAACCAAAGTCAGGGCTGCACAAGATCAGGGCCGGATGCCAAATGAGTGTAGCAGGCAAATAAACACATAAGGACTGTGAGGCCCGTTTTGACCCATTTATAAAAGCATTTCTTCAAAGGTTCCATAAATACATAGTCCCAAATACTATAGAATTAGAAACCGTAATTCCTATTCCTGAAGGCAACCTTTGCACTTTGACATTCCATTTTAAACGTAAACTATCTTTACGGAGTTGGTCCTTAATCAAAAAAGCATTTTAATACAAAATAAACACCATTATTTTCTTTCCCCAAGGTTGTATTTGGAGCATTGAAACTGTTGGCTTAAAGGTGAATGTGGGGGGTGGAGGGTGCGGGGGAGGGGGGCAGGGTGGTGCAAAGGAGCCCGAGGAGCAAAACAAGGCGGGGGGAGCGGGGTCTACCTGGCTGTGTGCTAATCTGCTGGGTTGTCCTGCTGGGTTGTCCTTAGCAATCAGGTCACCTCCCCGCCTCTCCCCCATCCGGGGACTTGGTTTTCACACAACTGAGCTGAGTGAAGAAGTGAATGAAGGGTGTTCTGGCACTACCAATGACTGTCACCCTCTGCCCTGGTTCCTTGCCTCCAATAGAGAAGGAGTCTGTCTCTCAAGAGTCTGACCCCCTTTTATTCACCAGCTGCTCTGAGATTTTCCTCCTTAGAAGAAAAGCAGATCAGCAGAAGAGGGGAGGTCAGGACCTTAGCTGAGGTCTCCAGAGTTCTGCAGATGCACAGCCTTCCCTGAGCTGGGGTGGACACCCCAGAGGAAGCACCCAGTAAATGCTTGCTGAATTAGTGAAATGAAAAAACTAACAGATCCTGCCCAGACGAGCCAACCAGCTCGACAGCGTCTCGCACAGGACAGGACAATACTCAATTCCTCGGGTCTGGCAAGCATTGCTTTCTCTGGGAAACGGGTTCATTATTAATCCAACAAAATATCAACGGTGCGTCAGTTATGAACCACGAACAGAAAATCCAATGTGGAACAAACAAGTCTAAATAATCCTTTAAGACATAAATCAGTTCACACTGCCCCCCACCACGTAAAATCTTTCAACAGCTTCCCAACTTGCAGTAAGTGTAACATTCAAAGTCCCCACCGGGGCCTTTCGGGTCCTGCCGAAATCTTCCTCTAGGACATTATCTGGTCTCCCTTTCCCTCTGTCCCCTGCACCCAGCTACAGCTCCCCAGCTGAGATCAGCCAAACCACAACCAACCCTCACACTCAGCTGTCATGGAGGAAAGAAAAATAATCGTAGATGTAAGGTATTGAGATCTGGGGTTTTTTTTTGGGGGGGGTGGTATTATTTGTCATGCAGCATTATTGCCATAATAGCTGACTAATACAGAGTGCCACCATTTACAAGATGCATAATCTTAGGAAAGCCACTTAACCTCTCTGGACCTCAGTATGACTTAAATTGTTTTAAAGATCCATCTGTCCCCTCCCCATTTACCTCATGGAGTACCTGTGGGACAACAGAGGAAGAGGACTTTGAAAACTATCAAAGCCTGTTGCAAATGCAAGATCACATGAAAGGCTTTAGTCTTGCCAGGCCGGACCAAGGGGTAAGTCTGTGGCTGTCCTGACAACACGGCACGACTCAGCAGGCCACCACCAGCCGTCTCTTACGAAGACATATTGTGTCTGTCACATACGCACTCAGAACCCAGGCCTACCCTCCTGGCCTGCCAAATAAAGATTTGGGCTTCAGAGGGAAATCTCCACCAGCCAGGAATCAAAAGACGTTTCACTTCTAAGACACATCCGGGTAAAACGATCACAGGTGCACACACGGCTGGACGTCCAAAGCTGTCCGTTATCATGTCGTTCTTAATGGCAGACAATGGACAGCAATCTAGATGTCTGATGCTACAGAATGAATACGTGGGTACAATGGCATACAGTGAGACCACCTAAAATAATGCCAGAGAAGGATTTTCCGTTTGCAAAAAGTCCTCCTTGGGAAGCTAGAAGATCCACAGAGCTGACTTAGGAGCCAACGGAGGACAAATGCATGAAATCTGGGTTCCTTCGCTTCTGCTTCAATCCGAGAGGCTCTTTTATCTGTGTTATGGATTGAATGTTGGTGTCCCCCTATTCGTATGTTGAAGCCCTAACTCCCCATGTGCTGGCAGTAGGAGGTGGGGCTTTGGGGAGGTGATTAGGTGAGGATTAGGTCATAAGGGTGGGACTCCATGATGGGATTAGTGCCCTTATAAGAAGAAGAGACCCCTGAGTGCTCACGCGGCAACATTCTCTCTCTCTCTCTCTCTCTATCTCTCTATCTCTCTGTTACTACCACATGAGGACACAGCAAGAAAGATCCCCTTCACAGTAAACCAGGAAAGAGATCTCAAGGGACGAAATCAGAGCACCTTCACTGAGGGCTTCCCAGCGTCCAGAACTCTGAGAAATAAATATCTCTTGATTAAGCACCCCAAGCTGTGGTTTCATTATAGCAGCCCCAGCAGACAAAAGCAATCTCTCTTATAAATTTCATTTCCAATGCTCATAGAAACGGTTCAGAAGGCTACAACCAGTTCGAAGACCATCCCTGGAGAAGAATGTCAAAGTGCCTCCATCAGGTGGTGATGGGAAATGACCAATTACAAAATAGCATTTTATAATATGATTTCATTTTGTAATAAATAGGAGACAGAGAACTAGATGAACGCTCTCCAAAATATCAACAGCATTTATCTCTAAATGGTAAGATTGAAGGTGACTTCTGGGGGCGCCTGGGAGGCCCAGGTGGTTAAGCGTCCAATTCTTGGTTTCGGCTCATGGTCCGTGAGCTCAAGCACCGCACAGGGCTCCACATTGACAGCACGGAGCCTACTTGGGATTCTCTCTCTCTCTCTCTCTCTCTCTCTCTCTGCCCCTCCCCTGCTCATACTCTTTCTCTCTCAAAATAAGTAAATAAACTTTAAAAAATAAAAACAAATTTTTTAAAAGAATAAAGGTGACTTCTGATTTCGTCTTTTTGCTTACCCAAACAGTCTAAATGTTTGGTGGTGAATATATATTACTTTAGGAATAAGAAGTGATACACAAATACACCTGGGTCTCCCCCGTAAAACCGCCACATACTCATACAATGGAACTCATGGGATCTTCTAAATGCACAAATACAACCATGTCACTTCTTACTTAGAATCATCCCATGGGATCCTACCAACCCCAGTTGCTCAAGCAATCTGAACTTCTGCCCACGTTGCCTGTCGCATGAGCTGCTGCCTCCCTACGGGTGCTCTGTCGGTGCCATTACTTGCCTGAGCTTGCAATGGCTCCGTGTCCTTGCGAAATGTGGTCCCTCATGCCTGCCAGCCCTTCCTGACCCCTCTTCTCCCGCTTTCCAGTCCAACACTGCCTTCCTGCAAATCCATCCTTCAAGTATCAGTTTATCTTGTCACTTTCTCTCAAGGGGTCTCCATGGTCCTTCCGCCACTGTCCCAGGCTGAGAAAAGATCCTAGCTCCTCATGTTGAAAACAGTTCTCAGCAAGCCTGAGCCCCAAGGCTGCCTCTTCCCCAAGGCAATGAGTGAGGAATAGGTCTTACCTATGTCTACATGGCCCATATTAGGTCCTCTCTGAGAGTCTAGAATAAATCAATGAATCAAATATTCAATAAATCAATGTCCTAATGCCTCCTGATAGTTGAGAGAACTTGGAGCCAGGGGGATTGGAGCCATCCCACCACTGGTGAACTTGGCATCCTCAGACCAATGACTTTATCTGTCTATACCTCAGGTTCTACCAGCTGGGGCTCATCCTAGGTCTATCGCAACGCCTCTTCATGGATATCAATCAATGTCTGGGAAACACCGCGGTAGCACAGAGGCATGATATAAACACTGGCCGTGCTCGTTCTATTTTTTTAGGCCTCGTTTCAAATGCCACCTTCTTGAGAAGACATCTCCTGTCCCCCCATCTCAATCCCCGTGCCCTTATCACTTCTAGAGTTGTATTATTTGCTTATTGATTTACATATTCATTATTAGTATTCTCCACTAGCATATGAAGCCTGACCTAGTAAATGGTGCCTTAAAAAACAGGTTTGGCACATAATAGGTGTTCAATAAAATTTGTGAAAGCAAGAAAGAATTAGAAGGAGGAAGATGTCAATCTGCCTTGAAGGAGCCTGACTGGAGGGGACAGGAGACCTGGGAGGGCATCCTCACCTATAAATGGGTAAAACATCAAGAAGGATCTGCTGCAAACCAGCCAAAGGGACCTCTGGAAGATTCTCAGCATTTGCAAGAAGGGGCTGGGCAGTGGGGCTGCCAGGAGACATTCACAGAGCCAGTGGAGACATGCAGGTTCTGCCTAAACAGGTCACAGTTAGTTCTCTGGAGGCCAAAGGATCATTTTAATTGAGTAAGTCCACCTTAGGGAGGCAGGGGCTGCCATTTCCCCACAATTGTGTGTTAATTATTTCCTGGCCTAAGGCATTCTATGTTAATTGCTCTCCATTGAAAAACCCCAAGTTTCTGTTTGTGTTGGCAAAAGCTAGGGGGAGGAAGAAGGAAGGATGTGTCATTAAAAAAAAGATTACTTAGGGGCGCCTGGGTGGCGCAGTCGGTTAAGCGTCCGACTTCAGCCAGGTCACAATCTCGCGGTCCGGGAGTTCGAGCCCCGCGTCGGGCTCTGGGCTGATGGCTCAGAGCCTGGAGCCTGTTTCCGATTCTGTGTCTCCCTCTCTCTCTGCCCCTCCCCCGTTCATGCTCTGTCTCTCTCTGTCCCAAAAATAAATAAAAACGTTGAAAAAAAAATTAAAAAAAAAAAAAAGATTACTTAAATCCCCAAGAGGACACTGCCTCCGACCTTCCAGGGTAGACCAGTTACACAGACCTTTAGAATACCAAATAGCATCTTCAAACGCTGCATTGATGGGCGTGTGTTCCTCTCCTCTGATTCTCAAGGAAAGAAATGTTTGGTCTTACTCTATTTCTCCATTTTTAGCCTCACGGTCCAAGCTCCCTAAAGTTTTCTGCTAAAGCTTACTCCTTTAGAGACAGTAGTAGAGGTCAGTAGCAAAGGCAGGGGGGGTGGAAATCATGTGGGCAGAGAATTCTTCCCTAACCAGGGGAGAAATGGGACTATGGAGAACACACTGTTGGTGTCCCACCCAGATTGTCTTTAACAGACTGATACACACCATCCCCAACTGGTGTGGACACTGGCTAAAAGTTCACAGCTGATTCTTTTTCTCTTACAGCAGGAATCAGAAAACCACAGCCCATGGGCCAAGTCCAGCCCACCACCTGCCTTCATCAATAAAGTTTTATTGGAACACAGCCATGCCCATTCAACATTGACCTTGTCTCTATGGCCCCTTCCCACCCCACCCCACCCCACCCCCAGCCCCTCCACAAGTGCAGAGCTGAAGTGGTTACAACACAGACTGGGCGGCCGACAAAGTCTGAAATAGTCACTCTCTGGCCTTTTATGGAAAAAGTTTGTCAACGCCTACTACAGAGCAATGTTATCCAACAGAGCCACAGATGCGAGCCATATATGTAATTTCATTTTTTCTGACAGCCACACTTAAAAACATAAATAAAAGCAAACCAGTGAAATTAATCTTAATAATATATTTTCTTTAACCCACTGTATTCAAGGTGTTATCATTTTAACATGTAATTGAGTTGTAATCTATTTATGATATAGACATCTACTTTTTCATGTGAAGCCTTTGAAAATCTGGTCTGTATTTTATCACAAGGTACATCACAAGGTAAGGTAAGACCAGCCACGTTCCGAGCACTTCATAGTCCTTCCCTACCATGTTGGGAAGGACTGCTCTAGAAAGTCTCCTCTGGGAGACTAGGAGACTCCTCACTCAAAGATTCTACACCTATCAAATAACAGAAAGTACATATATTGGTCTCTGCCCCTGCTCCTGAGAGAGAGCTCCTGAAATCCTTATAACTTCCTAAATGATACGAGCACCAAGAGCATGTTTTTATTCTAATATATGGTCAGTGACCTTGGTTCCTGACACAGAGCTCCTGAGTCCCTTGAAATGAGTGATAGGAGTGTCTTTTGTTCTAAGGAGGCAATGCTTGGTAGCCTTCTGGATGGGAGCTGGTCACCAAAAAGACCAACTCATGACTAGAGGCTTGGAGTTTTCAGCCCCGTTCTCTACCCTCCAGGAAGGGGGGCAGGGACTAAAAACTAAGTATCGATCGTGCCTACATGATCATGCGATCAAACCGCAAAAACAAAAGGTTCAGAGTGCTTCACACTGTTGCTGAACACATGAAGGTACTAGAAAGTCCATACTCCTTCCCATATGCTCTGCCCTATGGATCTCTTCCCTCTGAATACTTGTCTGTATCCTTTATCATATCCTTTTATAATAAACCGGTAAACAGAAGTAAGTGCTTCTCTGAGGTCTCTAAGCCATTTCAGCAAATTATCAAACTCAAGGAGGGGGGTCCTGGGAAGCTTGACTTATAACTGGTTAATCAGAAGGCCAGGTGACACCCTAGACATCACCCAGATGATGATCCTGATGATGAGATTATCATCAGAGAGCAGCTCAAAAAAAAAAAAAAAAAAAAAAGAGGCTCATGCCAGCATCCCCATCTAAGGCTCTGATTCTAGAAAACTTGTCTTAACATAGACAGTATTTATTGAGTACCCATCATATGCCAGACACTTAATAACTGTTATCTTATCTCACTATACAGCTATGAGGTAGGAAATATTGGCCACATTTTAAAGATAAGGGACCTAACGTAGAGGAGTACGTTCAGCCACTCAATAACATATTGGGGGGCTCTTTCAAATTACCGTTACAACAGTACGTGGAAATATTTAAACACTTATGGCATCATGTTGATTTGGAAAACATAAGATAAAAAGGCACTATGTGAATACAAGTGTTTTTAAAATAGGACCATTTTTGAAAAGCCTGAAAGGAAATAGACCACAGTGTTATCGATCTTACTTCGGGCAATTAGAATTAATGGCTGTTTATTTTTTTCAACTTCCTACCATTGTGTGCTTTCCACTTTTTCCAAAGTGCGTGGTGAGTACTTCTCCTCTGATGAGACTGGCTTACCTTGAGAGCAGGGCAGTGTAACAGTAAAAGCGTTTCATTTGGTTTGGTTTGGGAAATAGTCAAACCGGGGTTCAAATCCCAGCTCGGCCACTATCAAGCCCTATGACTTGAGTTAATGCCTCTAAACCTCAATTTTCGTATCTGTAAAAGGGGCAGAGGGTGGCAATGATATACATCCCATAGGGTTGTTGTGATAATCAAGTGAGATTTGGGGTTTAAAGTGCTCAGCGCAGTGCCTGGCACATAGTAGGTCTCGGTGGATGGCAGACGCATAGATAGAGGCTGCCCAACCCCAAACGCCCCATGCTTCTGTAGATCCCCATCATGATCTTCCAAATCCTCTCAAATCTGGTTGCCCCGCGATCCGCAGCAAAAGCCACGATTGGCAATTTTGAGTCCAGGAACAGTCCCCACTCAGGGGGATCATGGTCGCTCCAATCTCTGCATATTGAGGCCACCGAGTCCCATTTCTCAGGGGAACCGGGCTCCCATCCCACAGCTGTGCACTGATACCTTCAAGGGGCAGACAGTTCTCTCCCCTTCTTCTTTATGTGATTAATGAGACTTAAATTGGCCCAGTGATAGATGAGTTATCCTAAAGGCATCGAATATTTAAAACTGAATTCTCCTTTGACAAAAATAGTCCGTGGGTTGCAAGAGCTGCTGTCCTGACGTCCCTGTTAGCTAGCACATGATGTCTACCGGTGCTGAGTGAATTCCTGCTACGCGTTCACCAATATCAAGGACTGAGACACCCTTCTCTTTGCTGTTCCTATGAAGGCAATGTGTGTGCTTTACATCTTTATCTTAAGTGACCAGACTTGTTTATAGCTGCTCCAAATAATTACGTCTGAATGCATTTGCGCTTAGCACACCCCAGACCACACACTCCTCTGATTAAGGGTTTCTAAATGGAATTCTTCCCTGGAAATGAGCCTTAAGTGGATTTCTTCACTTAAACAAGCTCCTGTCCCAGATATCCACGCGGTCCTTGGAGAGAAGTTTCTAGACCATATCACGCTCCCCGGTGCAGTCTTCCACCTTTTTCAGGGTGTATTTGCTTCCCCTGTACCTGCATTCACCTACTAGCCCTTGCAGATCTTCCAGATTCCTGACCACTACCCCACACCTCACCCATCCCCTATGTCCCAGGGAAAAGTGACCTCCACCATGGGGCCACCCCAGATTACTCTGAGCACCTCAGTCCTCTCTGAACCCCTAGACTAGGTGCTGGGAAGAGTAAATGTTTTAGCTTTGAAGGCCGTATGGTCTCTGTCACAATGACTCAACTCTGCCGTTGTAGCACTGACAGCCGGAGACAATATGGGAATGAATGAGCATGGCTGTATTCTAATAAAACTTTATTTACAAAAACAGTGGCAAGCAGGATTTGGCCCATGGGCTGTAGTCTCTGGACTCCTGCCCCGGTCTATGGACAGTGGCCATTGCTAGTGCCTGACTCAGATCATCTCTACCGGCTGCTAATGGCTCACGGCTGCCCCTTCTCCACCTTGGCTTCCAGAACCATCTCTCCTAGAAAGTTACTTTGCCCTGTGTCCACTCAGGGGAGCACCCACAGCCAGCAAAGGGCTGACTGAAGTAAAGGTACAAAACACCAGCCACTTGCCTCAAGGCAGCACCCCCTCTGTGATACAACTCATGCTCCAGATTTCCCTGTGGGATCAGGCTGAAACTCCTCTCCCACCAAGGCCACATGCTCGCTTAGCTTTGTTCCTCTGCCTTATTCTGATTCCTCACTTCCCTTCTCCTCAGTAAGGGAAACACTCCCAACCAAATCTGTGTCTTGGGCTTTACCTCTAGGAAATCAACCTGAGATAAGACATTAAAACCCAAGCTGTATCGTCTTCTTCTCTTGGCTGTCTTACGCTCCCAAGGTGCATCTTTCCCAACACCCTGAGAGCCTTGGAGGGTGGCGAATGCCAAGGAGGATGGATCTTTGGCACATTTGTAGAGGACGATGAATACAGAATCTGACAGATGTGGGCTCTGCCACCTTCCTGGGACGTACGACAGTCAGAATAACAACAAACACAGTGAGAACAGTGGCGAGAGCAGGGAGCAGGTCTTGAGCAGCATGGCAGGCGCTATGCTGACTGCATCGTGTTAGTCACTTTGGCACCCACACAGGCACACACACACTATTGTTTGGAGGCTGTGTTGTCAGCCCGTTTGTAAATGAGGACACCCAGGCTCAGTGAGTACCCACATCACCCATTTCCCAGATAAGAACAACAATGGCTGCCTTGAAAAGCTGCTCTCATGGGGCGCCTGGGTGGCTCGGTCGGTTAAGCGTCCGACTTAGGCTCAGGTCATGATCTCACGGTCCGTGAGTTCGAGCCCCGCGTCGGGCTCTGTGCTGACAGCTCAGAGCCTGGAGCCTGATTCAGATTCTGTGTCTCCCTCTCTCTGCCCCTCCCCCGTTCATGCTCTGTCTCCCTCTGTCTCAAAAATAAATAAACGTTAAAAAAAAAAAATTTTAAAAAAAAAAAAAAGAAAAGCTGCTCTCATCATTTATGCAAGGGTCAAAGTGCCCAGTAACCAGCGGATTCTCCAAAAACATTTCACTTTATTATCAGGTCTTGTTATTAGTTGGCTGGTATGCCCGCAGTTGATGGGGTTTTTACCTGACTTGATCCTTCTTCCAGCACCTCGCTCTGACCATTTTTACCCTACCCCCCCCCCAACCCTGAGCTTTCCATTTTTAATAGGACGAGGAACTCTAACATGAGAAAATCAAGCTCTGTCATGAGCTTCCAGGCAGTCTAATCTCCCCACTCAGGCCCCCTCCTGTGGACCAAAGATTCTTGCCCCCCACCAATAATCAGAATATGCTGCAATAAGAGGATGACTGCATCACATCTACTCACTAATGTATCCAACAGATATTTAATGAGTGCCCACGTATCTGCCAGCTTCCAAGATGGCCTCCAGTGATTCTCACATCCTGAGATTCACACTATCATCAAGAGTGCGCCATCTTGAAAGTGGATCCTCCTGAGCTAATCAGATGATGGCAGCCCCAGCCAGCATCTTGACAGTGATCTCAGGACAGGCCCTGGGCCAGAACCTTCTGGTCAGACCAGTCCCCAATTCCTGACCCACAGAAACCATGGGAGATAATAAATGATTGTTATTGTCTTAAGCCATCAACTGGGGTGATTTGTTACGCGGCATTAAACAACTAATATGGTACTCACTGGAATATTACACGGCGGTTTAAAATAATGTTTGTGAGGGGAGCCTGGGGGGCTCAGTTGGTTAAGCATCCGACTTCAGCTAAGGTCATGATCCATGCTTCGTGAGTTCGAGCCCTGCGCGGGGCTCTGTGCTGACAGCTCAGAGCCTGCTTTGGATCCTCTGTCTCCCCTCTCTCTCTCTCTGCCCCTCCCCACACACTCTCTCTCTCTCTCAAAAATAAATAAACAGTAAGAAAAAAGATGTCAAGAGTATCAAGGTTGAGAGACCCTGTAAGAGAGGAAGGAGAAGAGAATGGCACAAACCAAATCGAGAATTTTGAGATGTGAAACCTGGGCTAGAGCCTTCCTCTTCTGCTTTGGTTCTCCACTTGGGACATGGTCTTGACCTTATCATGACTCCCTCATCAACATCCACAAAAGGAAGTGGGGTCATTTTTTAAATAGGCACGCCCATCACAGAATGGAAGTCTGAAGGAAGTCGAAGACAAGCTTTCCACTCGAACACATTCCACAGCTCAGTTTGGTGCTGGGTTTGCCGACTGTTCTCTCTGCCAAGCCCACCCCCTTTTTGTAAGGAAAGATGTGTTGATGTGTCTTTTCAGTCATTTTACACATCTTATCATTTACTTATTCCACCTCATTTCACAAAGGGTTTGAGGCAGCCAAGCAGATATAAACAAACAATCATACACCCAAACCAGGAACAATGCAGATTAGAATAAGGGGTGTGGAGGGTTTTTCGTTAAGGTGGTTGTCTGTTTGGAAACTTTTCTCTTGAAGAACTCCCCATCAAACATGCCCTGTACACAAACACACACCTGCTCCACGGGGATCCTGTTCATCTGTGAGATCTGGATGTACGTGACTCTTCCCACGGCCAGAGTGAACACATGATCCCAGAGTGACCTGTCAGAGCACCGCTCCACCTGGTCAACGTGATTGGTGCAGGGACCGGCATGCTATCAGAGACTAATCACAGACCTCTCCAAGGTTCTTTCCAACCTTGTGGAGAACTCCAGCTGTCCCATTCTCTCCGGTCTGGAAGTTAAGGACAATGCTGCATTAGGACTGCCAGCCCAGGAAAAGAGCCTGTCTTAAAATTAAGACAAGGGGGCACGTGGGTGGCCCAGTCGGTTAAGCATCCGACTTCGGCTCAAGTCATGATCTCGCAGTTCTCAGGTTTGAGTCCCACATCGGGCTCTGTGCTGACAGCTCAGAACCTGGAGCCTGATTTGGATTCTCTGTCTCCTTCTCTCTGTCCCTCCTCTACTCATGTTCTGTTGTTCTGTCTCTCTCTCTCTCTCTCTCTCGCCTTCAAAAATAAATAAACATTAAAAAGGGGAGGAGGGTAGCCTGGGTGGCTCAGTCAGTTAAGCATCCAACCCCAGCTCAGGTCATGATCCCAGGGTTCGTGAGTCCAAGCCCCACGTCAAGCTCTGGGCTGACATCTCAGAGCCTGGAGCCTGCTTCAGATTCTGTCTGTTTCTCTCTCTCTCTCTCTCTCTGCCCCATGCCTGCTCATGCTCTCTTTCTTTTTCTCTCAAAAATAAATAAACATTAAAAAAATTTTTTTTGATTAAGATGAGGGAACACACAAAGTCTACAGATGGAGAGAGAAAGGGCTCTGAGAACACCTGTTGAAACCCAGAGATGTCTGAAGGTCAGTGACGTGGTCCACTGAATCTGTTTGCCTGCATTCAGTTTCTGTCACTAGAATGGAAAAGATCCTGACACAGTCCAGGCACATAGCAAGATGAGGGCAAAATGGAAACCAGAGAACAGGAGATGAGAATCAACGCAGGTTTGAATTTGGTTGCCTTTGTGGGTCAAGGAAGGTCAGGGTGACCAGGTACATCGTTCTCCGTAGGTTTGCCATGAGAATATTCGAGCTCCTTAGGAGACGCCAAGCTTTCTCCTAGCACCAGCTTCTCCAAACACAATGGGCTTTGTAGAAGGAAACGCTGAGATACAGAGGACGTCCCCTTCAGTGCACACCCTTCAGCAAATACAATCATGGGATCTGCAAAGCTGTTACCCAGACTCTGTTGCAAATCCTGAGGAACACCCCCCACCCACCCTCCGACCCGCCTTACAGGGTTGGTCAGCTTGATTCTGCGGGATCAGGATAGAGGCAACGTGATCCAACTCTGCACAATCCTGAAGATTCTCTCCACCGGTGAACGTTCCTGGAGCCAGTTCTAGAACACTGCAGCCACTAACAATTCTCTTGTACCAGCTCCTGAAGGCTCTGCCCTCCCCTACTGAGAAGGGAAGCTCAAGAGAGTCAGAATCTGCCATCCTTCGGCCCCAAGGAAGATGGCAGCAAGGTGTGTGCAGACGTCAGGGGCGCCACCCTCAAGAGCCTCCCTTGTCCTCACCTTCTGTCCCCAGGATTAAGGCAAGCTGTTAGGATCTCACGCTACCAGCAGGCTGTCACTGCACTGGGGATCTCAAATGGCTCCAGCCCAAGTCACAGATTGTTCCAGAGTCTTTGTCCTTGCAAAGAAAAAGGAGAAAAGCCATCGTGCCCCTAAACTTGTCCTGGAGCAGTGATGCTTTGACAAAGCCTAGTCTGACCACGTGCCATACCCGAGTCCCATGGACAAAGGCAGGTCTGGAGCAGAGTATCCCAACACAACACTCGGGAAGACAAGGTGTGTTTGTTACGTCTGTTGTTGCTGCTGCCTTGGAACCGTGCCAATGGTTTTACACACGGTATTTCGTTTAAGCTTCATGGCAATCCAAGGAACCAGCCGTAACACCATCACTTCCTGTGGCAAGAGGGAGAGGATACGCACTTTGCGCCAGGTCACACCACAGGTAAGAGGCACAGCCCACGAGTCAGGACCCACGTCTAAGGGACCCCAAAGCCCAGGCTCCGGTCTCTGCCTCAGACCCTGACAGGTGGACACCACGGAACCACAAGTGGGCAGAAGAACCCCCTGCCCCAGGCCTTCATTAACAAAAAATGCCTTCCTTACCAGAGCCATGTATGAGCCACACGGTTAAAATAGGATATCTGGGGCCGGGGGGGGGGGGGGGGCACCTGGGCGGCTCAGTCAGTTAAGCATCCGACTCTTGATTTCAGCTCAGGTCATGATCTCACAGTTCGTGGGATGGAGCCCCACGTCAGGCTCTGCGCTGACGGCCCGGAGCCTGCTTGGGGTTCTCTTTGCCCCTCCCCTGCTGGCTGTGCTCACTCCCCGCCTCTTCAATAAATAAAACAACTTAAAAAAAATTAAAATAAGATATCTGGGAGGAGTCAACCTTTGGTTGAGTATCTACCCCTTATACCAGAGTCCAAATCAGTAAGCTGAATACTTAGGGCTCTTAAGACAGTGTTTCTCAAAATATGGCCCAGGAACATCTATATCAGCATCACCTGGCAGAAGGGTGAGCTTGTTAAATGGCCATGCGTCCCAGGCTCACCCCCAGACTTGCTCTCTCAACATCTCTGCCCCGAGAGAATGAGGCTCCGCTGACAGACCTTGTATGCACAAGACCGTGTTCCACGCCGGGCATATGCTAGGAACCTTATCATTTCTATCATTCCTGTGATGCTTCATCCAATACCACCAAGAGGGCAGGGAGAGGCAGGAGAAGGGGGAGGCGGGGTGAGAAACGTTGATGGAGTGGGGAAAACACCAACCAGATTTAGGGATTCAAATCCCAACAAAGCCACTTAGACAGAGTCATTACCTCCCTGAGCATGTTTCCCACACACTCTTCAACATCCGCGGTTACAGGCTGTTTGGGTGTCCCCTGACCCCCACAACTCATACGTTAAAGCCCCAACCCCCAAGGCGACTGTATTGGGAGACAGGGCCCGTGAGGAGGTGATAAAAGCTAAATGAGGCCACAAGGGTGGGGCCCTAATCGGGTAGCACTGACACCCTTTTAAAAAGAAGTAGACACGCCAGACAGCTGTCCTCCAAGTGAAGACACAGCAAGCAGGCAGGTATCGGCAAGCCGGGATGAGAATTCTCAGCAGGAGCCAAATGGACTAGACCTTGATCTTGGACTTCCCAGCCTCCAAAACAGTGAGAAATAATTTTCTGTTGTTGAAGCCAGGGAGTCTGCGGTATTTTGTTACAGTAGCCCGAGCGGCCTGAGCGGACATGTACCATTAAGTGAGATAAACAAAGTGCAAAGCTGTTTATAAATGTTACTAAATGTGTAGAGCATCTTTGGGAGAACAGACAGTAAAACTTGTTACAGTGGTGGCCTCTGAAGAGAACAGGGGACACCTAGTGCTTCCTTTACACCCTTTCTACCGCTTCATTTTTTACTCCGTATACGTATTGACCTATTCAGACAGAGAAATACATTAATGTTTCAAATGCATTCTAAGTACGGGCGCCTGCGTGGCTCAGTCGGTTAAGCCTCCGACTCTGGATTTTGGCTCGGGTGGTGATCTCACGGTTGGTGAGATGAAGCCTGACACTTGAGATTCTCTCTCTCTCTCCTTCTCCCTCACGCCCCCCTCCCCTCCCATGTTGGCTCACATTCTTTCTAAAATAAGATTTAAAAAAATAAATACATACATACGTCCAAAATAATGCACTCTATGTCAACGGGCAGAGGACACTGCCCAGAGACCTAGGGAAGCTGTCCTTCTGGGAAATCCCCAGCTACACAAACCATCTGAGAATCAATCCCTGAAACGTCAAGAAATACGCAAGGCAAGGGCAGTGGAGGGGGCGGGGAGGGGCTGGGGTTCACGGGAGGCCCGGCTAACTGTATGAGGGTACCCAGCCGTATTTTCTGTTCCAGCTTATAATAGTGACCCTAGAAGAGACGTCTTTGGGGCTACGGGACAGATAAAAGAGCCCCGCTACTTTCCAGCCAGTCCACACTGTGCCAAGGGGAGGGCAGGTCAGCAGACAGGCACTTACATGGCATCAGCTTGGATTCAACGAACTACACACTGGAGTCCCTTCTGGGGCAGGGGTCTGGGGCCAGAGGGAGCAGCTAAAGTCACGTTCAGCCAGCATCACCCACCGTGCCTGTTTCTCAGATCGAGCACCAGATGAAGGAACTGGCTTGTGTTTCGGGGCCAAGTTCTATGAAAAATGCATATCTTTAAATGCTAGAATCACACTCAGGAGAAGCTCGTGGGAAGTGAGTCTGTCTGAGGCAAAAGCAGGCTCACGTCTCCCATCTACTTTCGGCATATGCTCATTGTGTGGAGTGATGACCAGAAATACCGACATTATTTAAGTCGCCCTCTCGCTCTCTCCCTCTGGCTCCCCTCTCCCATTCACTTCTCCCCATCCCTGACCTGAGAGCACAGGATTGAATCCACACAGCTTAGAGGTACCTATGCCTGACTCTCCTCCCGAGTAAGGTAAGAAAACGTGGCAATGGACTGGCCTGCCCCTCCTCCCACCATGGAAACTTAGAGAATTGTTATATTCAGATCTCAACTGCTCAAGCATCCCGTTTCCTAGCAACCCTCCAAACGCTTTGGTGCAGGATTGGAAGGAGGACTCCCAGGCTGCGGTGATGGCTCTCATCAAGGAGGCCTGCCTGAAAGCAAAAGGGATTGCCTCGGGAGGTAAGGAGCTTACCACCAAAGCGGGTGATTAAGTAGGGCCAAGTTAACTTTCATCCAGCGGCATTCTTCAAAGTTAGCTCTCCAGATGTTATCTCCTCTGTACATCCGTAATCATCAGATGAAAAGATGTTTCTCCTAGATCTAACGGTTTGAAAAGCATTGACCTGAATGCCATCCAAAATGGCTTCATTGTGTGTATTCTCCCAGTCTTCAACGTGATACTATGTTTCTGAAAACCTCCAAGAGGCAGGAGAGCATGGAGGTATTCCCAAATTTATTTGGCCAAGAAACTCTCATTTTGTAGAGCATCTCAGAGGACTAGTGTTCAGGGAAACACCCACTGGGAAGCACTATTAGAAGGACATCAGGGGTGCCTGGGTGGCTCAGTCAGTTCGGCTCAGGTCATGACCTCACAGGTCGTGGGTTCAAGCCCCGCGTCAGGCTCTGTGCTGATGGCTCGGAGCCTGGAGCCTGCTTCGGATTCTGTGTCTCCCTCTCTCTCTCTGCCCCTCCCCCGCTTATGCTCACTCTCGCTCTCGCTCTCTCTCTCTCTTTCAAAATAATTTGTTACATAAAAAAAGGACATATCAACCATTGAGACACAACATAACAGATGTAAAGCAGGTGACACAATGCCTAGTTACAGAAGGCTCTCAAAAACTATAGCAACAATTTATACTTAGTATCCCACTTGGTTCCTTCTCATTTCTGAATAGCCTTTCTCCACATTTACTTCTATAACTCCTTCCCTTCCTTCACCAGACTCTGGCCCTACTGGGCTTCCTTTATGTCCGCAGGCATGGTGAAATATTTTCCTGCCACAAGGCTTTTGCACATTCTTTATTTTCTGCCAAGAATACCAATTTCCCCCACTCTTTATGTGGACGATTCCTTCTCATTCATCCTTAGGCCTCATTTAAATTGTCACCTCCTCATGATGCTACCGTTGTTATTCCTTATCTCACCACCCTCCTTGCTTCATCCTATACATATCACAAATAATAATTCTCACTTTTATCTATAGAATATAAGAAGAGTTTTCCATCAATCACTTGTAGACTCTAGAGGTCACAGATGTGGCTTACTTTTTGCTCCACTAGCACGATCTTTAAACAAGATCATGGAAGACAAAGATCTGTGTAATGCAAAAGTCATTCTGTGTAGAAAGGATTAAACAATAGAATAAGCCCCATTTTCAACAGCACACTTACAAGAATGCATATGCATTCTCCACGTTGCCCTTTGTTACATCAACCATGATTTTAAAAAATGAAAACAAACACAAGGAGGTACTATGAACACATTCCTGGATTGGCTATGCCTATAGGAAACAAAGTAATGCAGTTCTGATACGTGGTTTCATGGTGGTATGACTTGATGCATGTAAATAGCTTGAGAACCTAAGAGAACAGAAAGCTATCAAACGCCTCAAACTATCCATTCATTCATTCATTCATTCAACAAAGATATGCTTCATCAGCTGCCATATGTTCAAATGCCACATGTTAGGCAATACACACGTGAGGCCTTTCCATTCCAACCCATCAGTTTGGTGTATATTCCCTCATTTTATATTACATTTATCTTCCCTCATTTACAAAATCCTAAGTCTTTTGAGGTGCCTTTATCATATGTGTTGCAGAAATAGGGGTAAACATCAATACCACACAAACAGCAGACGCGGCTACTCAATCTCACCCCTCACGCCCACCAGGCTTGAATACAGCCTCGAAGACCCTTGAAACACTCCACTTCAGGACGACTCTAGGGATCATGAGTGATAGCACCCAAAAGGAACCCTAGGGGGTGTTTATTCTGGGTGGAAGAAAGAGCCCCAGCTTTGGAGTCAGACCACATTGTGCTTGAATCCATGTATCAGAAGGATAATCTGTGCCTGGTTACCCTGTCAGATATAGATAATCCTACCCACTTTCTCTTCGGTAAGAGAATTAAATAACATATTTGAAACATGTGGCACACAGCAGGTATCCAATAAATGCTTCCGGTGCTATTAGTTTTCCCCCAAGTAAGCCTCATAGAGGGTTTCACATACGATGATGGCTTAATAAGATGGGCTGGCATAAACAGAAACCTTCCAGAAGCTAGCACAATGGGACACAAAGACTGAAAATCAGGAAAAGGGAACAAAAAAACCCAACTTCCTCCCTCCATCCCCTCTATCCACACAACACATTCTATCCATTTTATTTCCCTACATTTACTAAAAAGTATCCTGGGCAGCAGGAGATGCTCAGAGAGTTCATGATTGAAAATCCTAAGGATGCGTGTTTTGTTCTTAAGCACTTTTCTTAGCTTGACCTGATTTTGCTCCAGAGGTGAGCATTATAAGATCTGGTGGCATATTGGAGCATTTGAGGACTCAAAGGGTGGGTAAACAGTTGATCGTAACCGTGGATAAGTCAGGGCTTAGGGCCTGCCATTGGATGATTGCCCAATTACAGGATACAAAATGAATCTGTGGGTCTGCTGAGACTCCCCCCCCCCCATACTCACCACCTCCTCCCTCTGGGTGGTTAAGACTTCCTTTTAAATACAATAATTAAATGTGGAACATAGCTGCTGGAGATATAATACTCTGCTTGCCAATACATTTAAATTAATACTGTGATCCTAAGCAGGAGATGATTAAGGTTACCCTGCACCACCAAAGTCTTTTTTTTATTATTAGCCATATCAACACACCATAGCGATTGCATAACTATTAAACACACCCAACTCCTTCCTTAGTTTGCTTTCGGGGTGATGAAAACACGACATCTGTGACCCAAAGAAGCTGAATGAAATAAAATGGCGGGAAATGCCAATGACAAAAATCTACTGGGATTAAGTCGGTAGACTGGATTCTGATACTGTTGTCTCTGGGTGACATTTCATAATTTCCAGGTAATGTTGGAATATCTGCCCACGATCTTTTAAACGTATGCAACTTCCCTTGGCATGTAAGTTGGCATCTGCTAAACTAAACCGATAACAACACTGAAGATTTAGTCCACAAGAAATAAAACCCCAATGAACTGACAAAGAAGTAGTAATAGTAGCAAGTACTTGAAAAGGTGCCCAGCCTTGTGTTTTGACAGCATTCACTTGACTAATTTTTAGAGGGCACCTACCATGTGCCAGGCGCTATGCTAGGCACTGGGGATACTACAAGTGGGGAGCAAAACAGACAAGGTCCCTGATACCATGGACCTCACACTTTGGTGGGGAAGACACAAAGAAAACAAGTAAATGAGATAATTTTAGGTAATGAGCTATGATGAAAATAAAATGGCGGGGCGCCTGGGTGGTCTAAGTTGGTTAAGAATCCAACTCTTGATTTTTGGCTCAGCTCATGATCTCACGGTTAGTGGGATGGAGTTCCACGTCAGGCTCTGCACTGATAGTGTGGAGCCTGTTTCTCCAATTACAGGATACAAAATTCTCTGTCTCCATCTCTCTTCTGTAGCCTCCCCTGCTCACCTGCACACCAGGGCACACATGCTCGCTCGCTCTCTCTCTCTCTCTCTCTCTCTCTCTCTCAAAAAAAATAAACAAACACTACAAAAGTAAAGAAAAGAAAATGTTGACCTGATAGAGAGGGATGGTGGTAGGATTCTTTATATAGGGTGAGCTACCTTCTATAGGGAATGCTTCCTCAAAGACATAGCAGGTTACCCAAGCCCTGAATGGCAGGAAAGAGCATCCACTTGCAAAGATCTGGGGAAAAGTGTCACGGGCAAGATGGAAGAGTCAAAGTGAAGCCCCTAAAGTGACAGCAATCCTGACATGTTTGAAGAAGAGAAAAGATAAGTTGCCGTGGTCGAGCAAGATGGAGAGTAGAGGGCAAGAGCTCGGGCAGGTTATGTAGGACCTTGTGGGCATGTGAGGGGTTTGGTATTTTGTTTGCGTGGCAACGGAAACAAGCAATGGAAATCTCAAGTGGTTAGTGTTAAGCAGGTAATGGAGTTTGTGGTGTAATGAAGTGAAGGTGAAGACCCACATGTCACTATACCCCCAAAGCGGCCAGGGCTCACATGCAAGGTGGGCAATCAAAGCGCTAGACCGGAGGTTTGGAGACTGGGGTTGGAGTCCTTATTCTGTCCCCGAGCTTCGACCAGTCATGACGAGTTAAGAGGCAGGGCTTCAATAGTGTCTTTACCAACCATTTCCTAACTGCCTACTGTGTGTTCAGGTCCAAATGTTGAGACCTAATCCCAGACCTCAAAGGGTTCACAGTCTAGTAGGATAAAATCACAACAGAATTAGCACATTTATGCATAAATTCGGATATTCCTGGATAATAGGCTGTAGTCCCAGGTGATTCTTGTAGAAGTTAAATGAGATATATGCTTTGAAAACCGTGACTAATTTATGAAAGGTATCTTTTGCTTACAGAAATCAGCACTCTTTCCATTCAAAGTGACAGAAATCCAGCTCAAGCTAATTAAGTTTGAAAGAAATTCATTCTCTTAGGTCCCTAAAAATCTCACTTCAGGGGTGGCTGGACCCAGGAACTCAACAAATATCATCAGAACTAAACTCACTCTCTCCATTCTGCCTTCCTGCACAATAGCTTTATTCCATGGAAGGCCTTCCACCTTGCAGTGACAAGATGGCTTCCATCAACTCCAGGAGTACATCCTATCTTCCTTACAGCCCTATCAGTAAGTTATTTTTCTCTCCAGTACACAAACAATATTGTGAACCCACTTCTTACTGGGTCAACTGCCCAGTCTTGAACCCACAGCTGTGCTCAAAACAACTCTGAAGAAAAATAACAAAGTTGGATGACCAACATTACATTATTCCAAAAGTTAGAATACACTGTGGGACTACAGTACATTTGTTGGCTTATGACTGAGTCAACAGCTCATCCATGGAATAGGAGGAAATGAGCTCCACCCAAAATGTAGATGAGAAATGGTTCCCCCAAAAGAAAAGTCAGGGTGCTGGTGTTGCCCAAAAATGAGGCAATTTTAGGCAGGTAAAATTTACAGATGATTATTCAGTACTGTAATTAAACTGAGGTGACAAGCTTAACTAATCTCTGAATCTCCTTCTATAAAGTGCCAAAATTCTATAAATTCATTCACTCATCTAGCATTACACATCGAGCACATACTATGCGGCAGACCCTACTACAGGCACAGAAGACAAAACAATGAACAAAGGAGATGAAATTTAAGAATGTATATCATACATGGTACATACATGTTGAAATAAAATGATTATTTTGGTTTACAAAGAATTGGTAATTATATGACTTAAGATCCTGTTTGTATCTCTAAAGGAGCTATGAAGGACAGAAGCAAGAATTTTCAGTACCACATTATAAGAAAATTTCTACAATTATATATATGTACATAACAATCATAAGTAAAAAAACAAAAACAAAAAACAAAACAAAACAAAATACATGTTTTAAAGAAACATACCAGAATCTGAACCTGGCCACCTCTAAGCTGATTAGAGAACAAAAATGTTCACAAGGAACAACTTTTAAAAACATGTTTGTGCAGTGTCTTTGTTGGCTATTATCAAAGAATTGTTTGACTGATGACCTTCTTTGACTTTGAATACATGTTCTAAAATTTTTTAAGTAACGCCGCTGAAGAATGAGGCACTTTCTCCATTCCTTGTTACTACTCAATAAACGAAGTCAAATACCACATGCTGCTCTTAGACAACTTCCAACTCGTGGGCTTTTGACAAGTCAATATTTTGTTAAAAATGTTAAGAATATCCGAATATTTCAAAGAGCTCCTTTGGATTAGAGGTAAGACATCAAACTAAACTAGTACTGTACCAATAGCTATAGTCTATCCCTACCATTCACATCTTTAAGTCCATTTCAGAGAACTGCCAAGTAAATATGTATCTGTGATCAGTTATTGTGTCCTAAATATTCAATAATATTTTTAAGACAATATTAATCTGGTAAGTTTCATTGTTGTATGACTTTAAGAAAACCCATACATTTTCCTGGTCCTCAGTTTCATTACTTGTAAAATGCAAAGAATGGACTGAGCATAATCTCTATTAAGTGATATATGCATATATACGCATATACCTACATACTTTCTCTCTCTCTCTCTCTCTCTCTCTCTCTCTCTCTCACACACACACACACACACACACACACACACACACACACAGAGTCAATATCTGCATCCCTAGCACCAAGCCCCAGTATTTATTCAATAAAGACTCATTGAGTAAAGCAAACCATTTAAGGAATAATCAATTATTCTCAAAACTCCAAATCCATTTTCTCATTCTCAACTTATTGGAGGCAGAGAGAAAGAGACAGACTGAGAATAAGGACAGTGGAACACATTTTTCATAAAATCAACACTTCATTTGATTTAGGAAATGTATTTTATTTTGATAAGTATTTCTTACCGACATGTTTGGTGTTAAAATGTCCCTATCATTTATGAAATGATGGTGATAGTATTTTATAGTTACTTTTTACGAAATTTCCTTTCTTGGCAAAAGTGGAAGTTAGTATACTATGTTGATCCCCCGGTTCCCCAATTTCTTTAAAATTTTTAATCATCTTTGAAACCAATAGTGTGCTGAACCAAAGGCAAGAATAATTCTTGAAGTTCTCTCAAGCTCCAGCATTCTAGGAGATAAACTTTTCTTGCTGGATGGTTTGAGCCGTTAACTGCATCAGGGAGTGATTCAGCACCATGGACAGATCTCCAAATATGGGGCCCATCCTGGGGGACAAAGGGCTGGATTGAAATGAGTAGAAGAGGGGCGCCTGGGTGGCTCAGTCGGTTGAGTGTCCGACTTTGGCTCAGGTCATGATCTCACGGTTCGTGAGTTTGAGCCCCGCATCGGGCTCTGTGCTGACAGCTCAGAGCCTGGAGCCTGCTTCAGATTCTGTGTCTCCCTCTCTCTGTGCCCCATCCCCACTCATGCTCTGTCTCTCTCCGTCTTAAAAATAAATAAAACATTTTTAAAAATTTAAATGAGTAGAAGACAGTGCAGGCTCTGCTTTGAGCATGGCAGTCTTCATGTGACCACACAATTCAAGGCCTAATACCTAAATTAATAAATGTAATCTCCATGGAATAAAATATTCAGATTATGATTACACTTAGTTTCATTAACTGCATTCTCAGAATAATGTGATGGGGTTTCCCTTTCAACTTGTAATTAACTTTGTTGAGAATTCTTACTGGGGTCTTCATGCAGCTTCCTAAAACCTTATTATAAGTTATTTTAATATGTTTATTATGGGATTAAACTATGTTGCTCAATTTTATATTGGCTGTTATTTTTAAAAGAAGAAAAAATTCAACACTAATCTTGAAGAACAGTGAGCTGATTGAACTGAAAACAGTACTTTGAAAAGGATCTGTACTCAACTCCTGACAGCTAATCCTGAAATTGTGGTCCTTCCACATCAGGTGTGGCATTTTCATTTTCCTACCAAAAGCAGTGTGACCCCAAACAAACAAAATGCCCTTCTCCCATTAGACAATCTGTATAAAACTAATCAAACCTGCAAGAAAGACCTATATTCTAAGACTGATAGATCTCCCCTCAATCGAAGGTGAGGAAAATCAGTACATGAAATTTTTCTGCTTTCTTTCACTATGATTCTTGGGAAGTTGTTAGGGCATATTTCTCTGAGAACAAAATATCAATTTCTCAAGAAAATGCGCTAATCTCTTCATTCTCCTTTGGCCCCAAATGTTTCGAGGAGGTCTCCTGCCTGCACCCACGGCATCCTGCCCTTATGCCTACCATGCTTCTTTGCAATTACCTGCTTACTCCACGGTCTCATAAACTCTAAGAGGACAGTTCCAGTTTTTTGTCTCATTCATCTGTATACCTCCCATTCCTAGCACATTGCCTGGCAGGATTTTATAAGTATCATTTAAATATCGATTGAGTCGATGGAAATATTAATGACAAGAAATCAGACAAATTGGCTAAAATCTGAGTCCTCCAAAACAGAAATGGTGACTTTCTCTCCATTGGTCCATTTTCAAAGATTAGTGTAGTCTAAAACAGTGATTATTAGCAGAAACCAAAACATAAGGAGAAGAAAGAGAAGAGACATAATTTGGAGCATCACCCAGTGTAGGTCCTTGGAAAAGGCCCAAGAAAAGTCATGAATAGAGTACAAAGTATAAAGCCAGACAAGAGTTGAGTTCATATTTGAACCCACATATAGGATGTGAATGCCTTACCAAATATTTCTGTGGCCTTGGGCAGGCTACTTAAACTCTCTGAGACACGGTTTTCTCATCTATAATATGTGGGTGCAAGATCTTTTCCAATTATTTCATGGGGTTATTGTGAGAAGTAAAATGCATGCACGTGACAGGTGCACAACAAACATTATTCTGTTTTATTACTCCTTTTATATCCACACTAAGTGTCAAAAACATAGTAGGCATGTTGCATCATTTAATCCTGATATATAAATAGAAACACTCTCCCAAAAATACCTGTGTCCATGAATAGGCTTCCCCTAGTATGGCAGGAACAGAGCTTGGCATCTTTTAACCAGACACTGTGATGGGCACTTAGGCTTTCTTTACAAATAGTCCTACAGCTGGTTTGAAGCACTTTGGAAAAGCAATGCAAATCTAATTAAGCAATGCCATGTGGCCAGAGTTAGTAGCAATTTTTGAAAACAGCCCAGGAGATGGCTTACAGAAAGTGGTAGGGTTTGGGGGGTTTTTTGTGTTTTCTTTTTATTCTTTTAAGGGCTCCGTTTCTGTGTTGCCTACACACACAGATACACACACCCTCATGAACGCATAATCCCATTTTCTGGGTGAAAATACAAGCCATGTTTGAAACCATACAGATTTCTACAGGCCTGGTCTGCCACTGTAAATAAAATATTAAAGCCAATATTCCTAACAGAACAAAAGCTCATGTGTTTCAACGGGAATAGAAGAAAAACATAAGACAGGAACAAATGGCTAAGAATAGGACAGCTGTTCCATCAGAACTATTTCCTTGGGAAGAAATTGACAGATTCTTTGGTTCTCATTGGCATCAAAAACATTAGTAGTAACAAACACACACACACACACACACACACACACACACACGTGCAGACTGTGGAGGGCAAACATTTTCACTTTGAAATAGCAACTGCATGATGAATTCGTGCTGGTGTGTATCGTCACCCCCTCGTTAATGGACCACATTAGCACGAAGGTTCACTCGTCCCCCAAGTAAGAGTAACGGCCAACATTTAGGTTACCAGCCACTATGCTAAGTTCACTATCTGAATGAATGCATTTAATCCTCCCAAACAATCTTGTATTTTGCTCCTTTTATAGAATGGGAAACCGAGGTTCAGAAAATGAAATTAATTTTCCCAAGATTACATAACCAACAGGCAACAAAGCAGATACCCAGTTACGTCTACCTCCCAAGCCCACATACCCCACTGCCTCACTGCACTATCTCAAAGACATATTGGACATGTTTAGTGGGCATCGACCACACGTGAGAGACCCTTCCAGAACACTGAATACTTCAAGAGAAAACCGGAACTCTTGATCTAAAATCACACAAAATTGATTCAAGTCATTACACGGAACCTACAAATGTGTTTAGTTAATCCACTACAGACCCAACCCCTTATTAACCTCATCACTATAACCTATACCCCCTCTTATTAACTTCATCACTTACTGACCCATGTGCCGAAACCCTAACAGTCAGAGATCTTCAGATGGAACAGTCTTAGTCTGCCTGATTGGGGAAAAGAATGCTCACATTTCAGAAACAAGAGCGTTGGTAGCCATGGCTTCGTTGAAAAGAGTGAGAGCCTCACAGGAGTTGGAATTAGCCAAGTTCCCTCAAAACTCAAAATCCCAAGGGTCCTACTAACAGGTTCCACTGACGAGAGATTCATTCTTCTATGCATGTGTTCTTTCATCCAACAAACACCTGTTGAACACTGTGTCATTTCACTGAAGATACGGGGGTGACTAAAACAAACACAACCCCTGCCCCACCCCAATAAAGCTTAAAACAGCAATCTCCACCCCACTTCTCAAGGATGGCCTTCTTGGGGAACCAGCTCCACCACGGCCATGAGAGGAGCTAAAACACTCTCTACCCCACTCAACTGACTACACCCGGGTCAGACAGCTGATCCAGGGGAAGCCGGGCCATGGGCTGGTCAGAAGCTAATCACATTTTCTCTCTCTGCATAATAGGAACCAAAAGACACAGCAGTGAACTGCCTTAAAGACAAAAGTGATGCTTTACTCACCCCACCTGCGAAAGTCCTGAAGGTAGCCCTGATTCCTATCCTTCCTGAGCCTGGATAGTCCCCAGAAGATACGCCATGTGTATCCAACAAAGTTCAGGCTATATAGTCAGACAGACCTGGGGACGAATCCTGGTTCCTGTATCTATTAACTATGACACCGTGGACAAGATCTTTCGTGGTTAATTTTATTATGGATATCTTCAAATACAAAGATAGAATGGACTCCCATGTATTTGGCCACCAAATAATAACAATAATAGTAATATTTATTAATAGTAATATGCAGTATTTCCCCCCTTCTGTTCCACTGTTCCACTGAAACAGGAATAATGATACCCTGTCCATCGACTTTTTCATTCACTAGACAAAACTGGATGGGGCTGCTTCTGTCAGCCAGCCCGGTTCCCACGGTATGGGGGTCACTGTCACAATACAAAGCATGTGCTCTCATGCAGTTTACATGGTAGTGGAAGAGGCATAAATAAGGAAGAAGACAACTTCAGAAAGAACAAAAGTTATTAAGAAAATAATGGGGGAATGAGGAACAGTAGGGAACTTGTGGGCCAAAGGGAGACAAGGAAGTCTTCTCCAGTGAGGTAGCTTTAGGCGTAAGACGTAAAAGGTAGAGGCCTGGGAGCAGGGTTCTGCAGGCAGGGAGCACAGCAAGTGCAAAGATCCTGGGGCAGGGATGAGCAAGGCTGTTCACGGGTTGTTTTCAGTACAAAATGAGCTAATGCGTCCAGAGCTTTAACATAATGCCTGGCACATAGTAAGTGCTCAGTAAATGTTAGTTCCTGTTCCTCCTAAGGAAGGACTCATCACAAGACCTACACTGGAGTGTGTTTTCGAAACAGCTCTCTTTCCTACAGGGCCAATGGATCTGAGGGTTCACTTCCCAAATCCTTCAACCACTTCAACTCCTAGGGGGGAAGACTTCCCCCTTCTGCAAACACCTGTACCCAAAGGAGAGGTCACATAGTAGAGTGGTTGAAACACAGACCTTGGGGTCTCACTGGCCTGGTTTAAATCCCAGCTCTACCATTTAGTAGCTGTATGAACTTTGGATAAGTCATTTAACCTCTCTGAGCCCCAGTTTCCCCGCCTTTATGATGGTGGAAATAACAGTACCAACCTAATAAGGTTTTGAACATTCAGTGTGGAGGTGCAGGGTAGAATGCTGCCTATATAAGTTACTGTTAATATTTCACTATCTTACATATATTTTTACTCTTATACACCTGCCCCGATTATGAAATTCCCCCATTTTTAAAAAGATATTTGGGAATATCCCTGCCAGTGTCTCCAAAAGTCAAGTATAGGACATTTGGGTGTCTTGGTAAATATGAGAAATGAATGGAAACCCATTTGGCCCTAGATATGAGCTGCACAACATCTTCAGAAGCTAAATCATGGATCTGCTTTTCATCTGGTTCCCTGTAAACCCGCTGGGAAATGGTCCTGGAGGTCGGTGGCGGGGGGGTGGGGGAGGGTGGTCAGGGGGGACCTGAGGCTGGACTTTCTGGTCTTTCTGATGGATTCTGTGTCCATAAACATCAAGCCAGCATTTCTCCTCAGTCTGGGGTGAGATCTCACCTTCTAAGTAAATATTGTACTATCAACCCAATTCGAAAGAGGCGTGACATGTTTGCGTAAAACACACAGAGGGTACTCTGTCCCACGAGCCTCTGTGAGAGCACAGTGAACACATAAACTGGTTCTATTCCCACACTGACCAGGGGAATAATTTTATGTGGATGCTTTTATAGACCCTGGGAGATACTTTTTCTACTGTGGCAATAAAGGCTTTGTAATTGCCGCTGACTTATTTAGTGCTGTTTTCAGTCTTTACCACATCATTAAACAATACTGCACAACCAAAATACTACTATCAGCCTGACTGTACAAAATACAATGTAGCATCCTGTTGTGGATCCTGGAACAGAAAAAGGGACCTAAGGAAAGGAACTACTGAAACCCAAACACTATCCACGGTTTAGCTAAAAATAATGTACCAATGTTAATGTCTTAGTTTTGACAGGTGTACCACAGTAATGAATGATGTTAACATCAGGGGGAAGTGGGTGAGAAGTATATAGAACTCTGGGTGTTATCTCTGCTACTTCTCTGTAAACATAAAATTATTTCCAGATTAAAATTACATATAGTTTTTAGAAAGTGTGCTGTTAACACAAATGAGCTGAGAAACATTAACCTGGTCTCTCTCCTTGCACCCACAGCCTTCACTCACATCTCCCATCCTTTTTTTTTTTTTTTTAATGTTTACTTTTGAGAGGTAGAGACAGAGCATGAGCAGGGGAGAGGCGGAGAGAGACAGAGACACAGAATCCGAAGCAGGCTCCAGGCTCTGAGCTGTCAGCACAGAGCCCGACATGGGGCTTGAACTCACAAACCCTGAGATCACAACCTGAGCCGAAGTAGGAGGCTTAACCGACTGAGCCACCCAGGTGCCCCCTCCCATCTCCCATCCTTAAGACACAAGGGAGACTATATTTACTCCGCACTCCCGAAAAGCATGGGGAGTGTCCCTGGCAGGCTGGGAAGCTGGGGTGGGGGAGATAGAAGCACGTTCATAGCACTTGAGGACAAAATGTGCCTTCAAAAGCAAACTATAATTATACAGAAGCCGAGGAGCATTTGCGAAAAATCACTATCTCATCTGAATCTACATCCTGTTCATCAAAGAGGTCGAGGCCCTTTTGATTATCAGACTAAATATTTTTAGGCAATATCACTGAATGCCTGGAAAGAACATGAACAGCATCAGCTGAAGAAAAATTCATCTTCAGATAAAAAAGCAAGTCTTGCATATCACAGTAAAGATCAACCCTAGGAAATGTATAAAGGGAAGTTGACAACATTTCCCCACATTGAAGATTCCCCCCCACCACCCGGATTTGCCTTTACCCTAGTCCTCCAGTCCCTTGCTTCTAAATATCTGGATTTCTGCAGACTTTTGATTCTCTTAGCTTGACCAAGTCATAATGGAAAGATCAGAAAGGGGTCTAGCATTAGTATCAAGATGAGGAAAGAGGGGTGCCTGGGTGGCTCAGTCAGTTAAGGGTCTGACTTCAGTTCAGGTCATGATCTCATGGTTCGTCGGTTCAAGCCCCACGTCGGGTTCTGTGCTGACAGCTCAGAGCCTGGAGCCTGCTTTGGATTCTGTGTCTCCCTCTCTGCCTCTCCCCCTTTCATGGTCTGTGTCTCTCTCTCTCAGAAATACATAAACATTAAAAAAAAAAAAAAGATGAGGAAAGAGAAATAGATTGGAGATGAGTATTCTCTGAAAGCTATGTTGAGCGGGTCACTGAATAGAGATGAAAATGACACTCAAGTTTGGGTTATCGAATTCCCAGTCAAGTCTGGTAACCTGCATGTTTAGTGAAGAATACTACAACAACGGCATGGCGTGCCCCCTCTCAGTATATCACAAATGGATGCACCTTTCTTTCCATTTTTGGTAACGGTAACTCTTCACTGCTCACAATGTCCAGAGAAGGGTTCAGTTCAATAGGTGCATTTTGATTCTGGCACCAAGAGCTGGTCTAACTTCTCAGTTGGAATGAATTCCTTCTCTCCTAGTTCTCTATGGGTCAAAATGGGCTCTGGTGACTGCCTGGCCTCTTGAAGCCCCAATAATTGGTAAATATCAGTCATTTAGGCCTAGCCTGTCAATGAACTTCCAAAATCGTTCCCTCTTCTGAACACGTAAATTTTCCCTGTGTCTACAATATGTAAATAGCTCTTGGGGATCAATAAAAAGACAAAATCACTACAAGGAAGGCTATCTTTACTACCAACTACTAAATTAACTGTGAAAATTAAACTGATTAAGGGGCCCCTGGGAGGCTTAATCGATTAATCAGTTAAGCTTAATAGGTTAAGCTTCTGACTATTGGTTTTGGCTCAGGTCGTGATCTCACTCACAGTTTGTGAGTTCAAGCCCCATATCAGACTCTGTACTGACAGTCAGGAGCCTGCTACGGATTCTCTAACTCTCTCTCTGCCCCTCCCATGCTCGCTCTATCTCTCTCTCAAAAATAGATACATTTTAAACAAAATTTTAAACAAAATTAAACTGATTAATGTAAATTGGAGGAACAGCTATATGCTTATCTTTCCAGACCTTCCCAAAAATTCTAGGAAACAAGGACTGGATCATCCCAGCAGCAGGATAGGAAATTAACATCTGGTACGAATGCAGTGTTTGTGTAGACCTGGAGTTCTCTTCTGTAGTCTACCAGGAATGCTCTGGCATACATCAACCCAAGAGAACATTACAGGACATTTTTTAATTGGTATAAATATTTCTGATTACTGAGGCTCAGACATAGGCCAAACGCAAGAATCATAAATAAACCAAGTTAGTCTGTCACAAGAGACTTCTGAATTCCTCAGTGCCTGGACACCCATCTCTGAGCAGTAATTTGTCTCCAGTACAACTTTTAACAGAAGTCCCTTATTTCAACAAGATTCATTAACGCTCCGTGCCCTTTGGCCTAACGCAATGATGAAACGTGGGTGACTTCAGTGAGTTTGTTATTCTGTTTGAGTGTTGATTCAAAAATCACCACAAAACTTACAACTTCACACGAGAAACTTGTTAACTCCCCTTGGAGAGCCACGGACTCCACACCATTTCACCTTTGTCTACTCCGTGACCACACTCTCTCACGTGTGACGTCTGGGACCCACATACAACTAGGTTCTGCTTCTTTCCCAGTGACACCTGAAAGGGAATGTGCTCATTTCCATCAGAGACAGAATGGAACTCAGCAACTGCCATTTCCGAGTTGGTGCAATTTACCGTATCTTTCAGGGCTGTGAGGTTTGGTCATAAAACTTCCAACTGCTGATGTATTTCGCTGTAAAATGTGGCCATTCCTCATGCCGTTCTATGACCCGATTCATAAATAAATAATGCCAAATCATTGAATACAGTGAAACCTAAGACATTCTATTTGGTAGCCCTTTTCCAAACCATGTAAACGTTGACTTGATAACTATGTGGCAACATTTTCAAGCCTATGAAAAATTATCACAATGCAGAATCAGAGAAACTACATCACCTGTGTCACATACCGCAGATTTATTCCTCTACCCATCAAGCATAAAAATTTGTAGCCAAACAGTCCGAAATGGTGATTCAGCAAATAAGCTACCAATGCAACTTTTGTAACGGGGCTTCAGCAAAGGCGACCCAGACTATAAAATGTGCCGTGTTTTTAAGAACCTCCAGCTACCACTAAATACATCCTTTAAACTGTCTGGCTTGTGTTATTTTAAACGAAGCCCTCCACATTACTTTCATGTGGGGGGTAACTTGAAAACATAATAGCAAGGAATAAGCACCCCAAAGCAACATAACCACAAGTCAAGACCCCCCACACACAAAGGCACATGTATGTGCATGTGTACATACTCAGAGTAGTTTGCAATTATTTTTATGAAACTCTCTTTTTTATGAAAAAGAGATCAAATTCTTCTGAACTACTATCCGTTCACTGAAAACAGCATGAAGCCTAAAGGTCACAACTGGTCCACCTCAGGAAGCAAATATGCCAATGGACCACTGGTTAAACGATTTTCCGATCAAGATGAACGAATAAAATGGGTTAATGCCAAACAGATTACATAAAATGAAACAACCAAGTAACCCATTGGTTAACTAAGTCCCCATGATGAACCAACCAAGAGCGCCATTAGTTAACGGAAGAACCAACCATCAGAAGCCAACCGAATGCATCAATCTGTAACAGAAACACCAACCAAGTGAAATCGGATGATGCCGAACACAGCTAGCTAGCTTCTTCCAGAGAGATGGAAGAAAACTTGCAACTAGGCAACAAACAGAAAAGCTCTTAATGAATCCAAACACATCCCATGCAATCTGGACACGTGACCACTGCCTGGGTCACCACGTGGGGCTGGAAACGGACCACACAGCTATACTTACGAAGATTATTTATGGGAGTTCTGGTATCCATGTTTTCATAATGCTGGACATGAACCACAATGTTGAGGTCCCTCTCCATGGGGTCGGTGTTGCAGTGGCCCTGTGGCCTCATGACATCTGCAAGGGCCCTGAAAGGAGAAAGAAGTGAAATCTGTTCACTCCAAACGCAATGACTGGCACCTGTTGTGTTCTGAGCACTGTGCTTAGGAGGACGAGGCCCCTTACTCCACGGAGTTGCCATGCTCGTTAGAGGTGGGAGGGAGAAAAAGACATCAGGAAGTTAAGAAGATCACTGCAATTACAGATTACATAAGGACTTCATGCAAAACAGGACACGCGTTCCCCACAAGAGATGTGTAATTTGCAATATCAGCTACCTTGCAGAGAGCTGTGGAGAGGACTGAATGACGAATATATGTAATGCGTCTGCACCCCATAAACTTAGCCCCCCTCATAGCTGACACCTGATACCACACCCCACGTACATCAGTGGTCCACTATTAGCCACAAATAACATTTATAGGGTGCTTACAACAAGTGGGGCACCGTGTGAATCACGTTAAGCCTTAACTAAGGGGCTTACAAACACCTCATGAGGTTTATTACTCCTTTCTTTGCAGATGAGCGGACAAAGGCTCAGAGAAGTGAATTAACCTGCTGAAAGTCACACAGCCCGTTGCATGGGTCTTTGAACAAGAGTCCGTTTTCACAGCTCTGTACGCTGAGTGCATTGGGTTTCCTGTAGTTAGGGAGGATTTGGCACGATCCATCCATACCCCCCAAGGTGGGTGCCCCTCTTAATCAGTAGTTGGGACATAGGGCAAGCTTACAACCTGAGTCACCAACTGTGTTTTATCGTCACGTTTCGCCTCCTTGACACTCATCCAAGGGTCAGTATTCTTTCGGCTGTCTTTGACAAATAAGAAAACCAGTTGAGAGGTGTTAAGTGGCTATGTGAGTTTCTCCCAGCTGCCGTAACAAAGTGCCCCACACTAAGTGGCCCCAAACCACACAAATGTACTGTCTCACAGTTCTGGAGGCCAGAAGTCCAAAATCAGGATATTAGGAGACTCCTCCCTTGCCTCCTCCTGGCTTCCGGTGGATTTCTGGTGGAAATCTCTGGCATCTGCTAGCTCGCAGCTGCCTCAACCCCAGGCTCTTCCTCTGTCTTTGCCCCGTGTGTCTCATGAGGCTCTGTCTTCCCGTGAAGACCTGCTTTTAAGGACACCAGTCATACTGGGTTGGGGTGCACCCTCCTCCAGGATAAGCTCATCTCAAGTCCTTACATGTGCAAAATCCCATTCCTCAATAACGTCACATTCTGAGGACCACAGACCAGGACTTTAAAAAAGCTTTTGTTACGGGAGGGGGTACACCGTTCACCCAGAACGGTGACCTTCACAATTAGATGTAACCTTAGTAAAGCCGTTCAGCATTTGCACAGAGAGCAGAACAGAGGTAAGTGCCAAGCGGATACCACATCTAAGGTCAGACCTCACCACCCCACGTCTGCCTCTCGGCCTACCCTCCACCAGGGCATTCCTGAGACAGGACTATCCTTGAATAATACGTACTATTGTGGGTCTAACTGCACAGGGATGCATCTCTGACACGCTCAGCACCTCCCTGCCTCTGAACACAACACAGCCATAGGCACCCTCATTCATGCCTCCTCTTGGACCAGGGAGAGCTTCTCAGCCCACAAGTCATACTGCCATGGTTTAGGATACATCCAGATGCTCCTAACCAACCAGAACCCTCTGAGTCCACACCGAGGGAGACAGAGACGGAAGGAGAGCTGTTTGCGAGAGGTCAGCCTGCCGGCTGAAATTTACCCCGCCCCCCCCCCACCACCCCTTATAGCATCGATTCTCAAACAATGTCTGCCAACGAGCGGCACCAGCATCACCTGGGAGCACGTTAAAAGGCAAATTTTCGGGTCCACCCAGACCTACTGACTCAGAAACTCCAGGGGCAGCCACCTGAGGTTTCAGGTGCACATCCAAGTCTGAGCCTGTGTTAGGCTCACGGAGGCCCCAAGCTCGGGGACTGAGTGGTTGCTCAGGGGGCAAGGAGACAATGGCCCAAAAACCACAGCAGGTGAGAAGTGTCAGATGTGAACTACAAGGGACACAGCAAGAGTCCCTCGCGCATTAGAGGAAAAGACTGAGCGTGCCAAGACACAAGACAATAATGACAGCTCCCAATCATTCACTCATTCACTCAACAAATATCCATTGCCTACTATGTGCCAGGCACTAGTCAAAGCTCTGGGAACACAGCCAGTGTGCAAGATGCACAAGATCACTGTCTTACCAAAGCTTGTATTCTAGGGGACAGGATAAAAAAAATATATGCGTGTTAAATAACTTTTTAAAAAGTATAACACGATCAAGCGACACCGGCACATGGCAGCCTTATTCACAATAGCCCCAAAGTGGAAATAACCCAAATCAGCTGATGAATGGACACGCAGAAGGTGTTATATGCAGTGGAGTATGATTCAGCCACAAAAAGGAAGGAAACATCGACACCTGCTACAACATGGATGGAACCTGGAGACTTGAAGCTCCTTGCAAAGGACCCAAAAAGCCACGGAGTACGTGATTCTATTTCCATTAAGTGTTCAGAAAGGGTTAATCCATAGAGATAAAAAGGAGACCAGTGGTGGCCAGGGACTGGAGATAGGGAGGACTGGGGAGAGGCTCTAGAATGTATACAGACTTTCAACCATGAAAATGTTCTGGGATCAGACAGGAGTGATAGTTGCTTCATTTTATGAATATGTCAAACACCAATGAATTGTACACTTTTCTACTAAAATTCTACATAAACAGAGAGAGAGAGAGAGAGAGAGAGAGAGGGAGAGAGAGATAAGGTGACCAGGAAAAGCTTTCCTGAGGAGTTGACATTTGAGGTGAGCCCTGAACTGTAAGAAGGAGTTGGTCGTGTAAAGGTGATGGAAAGAAACTTCCTGGCGGCTGGAGCAGCAAATGCAAAGGCCCTGGGGCAGTAAAGAGTTCATATAACTTGAAGTACAAGCCAAAAGGCCAATGAAGCTGGAGGATAGGCAATAAGGAAGGACACTTTCAAGGTGAGGATTATCCTACCCATTTTATGGAGCAAAAAAAAAAAAAAAACTGTTCAAGTTCACCCGGCGCATCACTGCAGGGACTGAGATACAAACCCGAGTGTCTCTGAAATTACAGTTCAGCCTCCCTCCTCACTCTGTGCTGTAAGCAGAGTCTGAAACTCAAGGAGGCTGCAGGAAACCGAAGGTTTGAGGTAAAGCAGGCGCTCCAAACCTGATATGCCTTTTTCAGTTCTAAACAGGATCTTCATCATGAACTTCAGGGGGTCCCTGGACCCCTCGGGAATTGAATGGAAATTTTGTTTGTGCATTTTTCTCAAGCAAGGAGCCATAGCTTTCACCAGTTCCTCTAAGGAGTCCCCCCCGGAATTCCACGTTATTCAGGCTTTCAAGAGGTTAGCAAAGTAAGTTATCAGGACAGCTACCACGAACTCGGTCAGCACGGCTATCTGCACATTCCCTGGGCCTCTCTGGGGTGCTGAAATTCCTGAAAACCCAGCCCAAAAGCCAGGGATGCTTTTCCCCAAGGCAGCCCTTCCCAGGGCATGCAATGGAGATGAGAGTTCTTAAGAGGCCTCCATATCCTGGAAAAGCAGCCTTCAAAGTAGAGTCCACTCACTGTACGCACCACAAAAAAATGATTCGGCATAAGGACAGGAAATCCAAGAACTCCTGTGTATGGTCTTTAGTCGTTCAAGTGAGGAATCAATGCAATATGGGTATGGATGCTGGCACCCTCACTTGAGATGCCCACGTCAGCCAGCGAGAATCAGGAAGCTCAGACCAAGAACGGTGACTGGGGTGCATTGCCCATATTACAGCTATGTCCCCCCTAAAGGGGATAGGCAGATACATTATCTAGGTTTAGCAAGGCTAACCATCACTGAGCAGGTGCATGGCTTAACCACCACCACCGCCGCCCTCACAATCATAACAAAACCACAGGCTGAAGAAAATTCTGATAGAGGAAGCACAAGAAAACAATCGCGTTGTGGGTGATGGGCATTGAGGAGGGCACCTGTTGTGATGAGCACTGGGTATAGTATGGAAACCAGTAAATTTTATATATACACATAAAAAGAAAACAATTGCGTTGCCTCTCCACTTTTCTTCAACAGCTAGCTTGTTACAAGGTTAAAAACAACAATGTTCTATTCAGATCAAAGCCAAGTCAGCCAAAAATAGTCAAAATTCTCATGAAAAATATTCAAAATGTGGACTGTTTATTAATGGTAAGTTTCATCCTCAACAAACATCATGATGTGACATTAGCTAATGATTGCATGATGTCATCATGCTTACCAACAGACTTTAATATTTACTGCATCTTCAGCTCAGCTTAAAATTTGTTTTTAGGTGTGCTTTATGATGTACCTAACAACTGTTCACCGGTCCATGCACATACTTATTAGTACAACAAATGTGTATGGATTAGGGTACAGACCAAAAAACATGTTAAAATACGTGTCCAAAAAGCTTCATAAATAAGACAATGGACATCACCAACTATGTGCTATAAACCAAATTCCCAACGATTTGCCATCTATTTGCAGCACATAGTTTGGGTGCTTCTCAAACCATGTGCATTCGTGCTACCTCGGGTCTTGTTAAAAATGTAGATTCTGGGGCGCCTGGGTGGCCCAGTGGGTTAAGCATCCGACTTCAGCTCAGGTCATGATCTCGCAGTCCGTGAGTTCAAGCCCCGCGTCGGGCTCTGTGCTGACCGCTCAGAGCCTGGAGCCTGTTTCGGATTCTGTGTCTCCCTCTCTCTCTGACCCTCCCCCATTCATGCTCTGTCTCTGTCTCTGTCTCAAAAAAAATAAATAAATGTTAAAAAAAATTAAAAATAAAATAAAATAAACCTTCAAGAGAACTCATGTATGCAAATGAGTGTTTCCCTCTAAGAAAAAAAAAAAAATGTAGATTCTATTTCAGTAAGTCTGAGGCAGGGCATGAGATTCTTCCACTCAAGCTCCCAGGTCACGAAAATGAGGCAGCTCCACAGGACATACTCTGAGTACTAAGTCCCTAAAAGAACTATAATGGTAGCTTTTAAGTGTCCACTTGACTATGGCACAGGGTGCCCAAATACTTGGTCAAATGTCATCATGGATGCATCTGAGAATGTGCATTTGGATGAGATGAACACTGACATTCAACAGACTGAGTACATTGCCCTCTAGCATTCGGGTGGGCCTCATCTAATCAGTTGAAGGCATGCAGAGACAAAAGTCCCACCCTCTCTTGAGTAAAAGGAAATTTTCCTGCCTGACAGCCTTCAAACTGGGATGTCAGCTCTGCAGATTTCAGACTTCCTAATGGCAAGTCCACATCATGTATCTCACTCTTGCTCTCTCTCTCTATATATATATCTCCTACAGGTTTTGTTTCTCTGGAGAACCATAACTAATACAGGTACCTTACTAAAGAAACTGCACTTTTCTTTGACATCTCCTGTCCCAGCTCAGAACAATTACCTTGAAACATTGCCATTTTTGTGGTCATAGATGATTGAATACTGGCAATTTCCTAAGTTTCAATTTAGCGTCAATTTCTTTCTAGATGTACTCGTGTGTTACTTGTCTCGTGCCATTTGACTGTTAGCTCTTTTGAGTGCAGGGATTGCGTCTGTATTGTCACTATTCTCTTATAGCTCTCAAAACGGTACTAGGTATGCCATAGGTGCTCAATAAATACCTATGAAATGAATACACGAATGGGTGAATGAATGAATGAACAAAAGACAAGATACTTTCTTTTGTAAATTATGATGTCAGAAACCAGATACTGGTTTTGTCCGTGGCAGATACTGTTCTAGGCACTGAGGATACAACAGAAGAGATGTGGTGTCCCCACACTCCTTACTTTGGACAGTAAAGCAAGATACAGATAACCAAGTAGCAAACCAGGAAATTAATAAGTTAATTTTAGGCTGTAATGTGAAATGAAGCAAGAAACACCAGGCGATGAGCCAGAGGGGGGCGGGCAGTGGTAACTGAGTCGTCAGGGTCTCATCAGGGACGGCTTCTCGGAGAAGGCAACACCAGAGCGGAGACCTCAATGGCGAGGGAGCCAGCGCATGAGGTCTGACAGAGGATTCGAGCCAAGCCAACGCGACAGTTCCAAGGTAGCAATGAGCTTGGCATATTTGAGGAACAAAAAGAGAATACGGTGTTCCTTCACTTTCCAATCACAGCGAGCAAATAAAAGACCCCAACATTCCCAAACAGAGCTCAGAACCTCCTCATCTGGCTTCAAAGCTCCCAGGAATCCCGAGGTCTAAACTATGTTCTGACATTTAAACACCTGAATAGGATTCCGGAACATTTCCTCTGAAGCATCTTTTACTTTTTCAAGAACGCAAGGGCCGTGGGCATGAGGTGACTTTCTGGAGTGGTGGTTACACAGGTAGAGGCAAAGCTCCTGAAACCACACTTAAACTTGAAATGTGTGCCTTTTACTGGTTCAAGTATATACCCCACTGAAGGTGACTGCTAAAATGCAAGGACTCCATCACCCAAAGAGAAGTAACCTGCCATGAGCAAGAATTTATAGAGACTTATCCATGGGCAACAAGATTTGCCTGCAAGGGTTTCTCCAAGCTGGGGAGCTGGTCAAAGCCAGAGGGTGACCACAGACATGCAGGGAAAAGGGGCAGCGGGAAGAGAGAAAAGGCAAAAGGAGGGCAGAGGTTTATCGGTTGATGCCGCCTCTTTAAAAGGGACTCCAGCTCTTCTGAAGCGTGTTTGAAAAGCACCCGGGACACTGTGCTGTGCAATGTGCCACTTGGATTTCTGATTCTGTTTGAAGGTGGGCAAAATAATGACATGTGTTCCCTACTGGCCTCAAGCGTATGGAGCTTCAAACACACATTCCTGCCCCCAAGGTCACTTCTCATCAACGGCTCCTTCCAAGGGCGCTGGCCCTGCCAGGGGCAGATGCAGGAAACACTCCTGGTCTTGATCTTACAGGGGCTCCTTGAACTGGCCCCTCTGCACATGTCACCATTTGCAGAACAGCAAGCACTTCTTTGCGATCTGAGAGCACGTTAGTCCAGCACGTGTCCACTCAAAGGCCGTGCAGCCTAGTGGTCAGGGACCTGTGCCCTGGCCTCAGACTGTCTGGGTTGGAAGTCTGAGTCCTCCACTCCCCAGGGCCTCGTTCATCCTCACGGAAAGCAATCTGTGCCTCTTCAGAGGCACACTGTCCTAAGGCCTGCCTCACTGGGGCAGGGCCTGGAATTAAATGAGCACTGATACACAAGCTCGTGGTGAAATAGCAGGCTGGACAAGGCTTCTTTCATATCACCCAGGCCAACACTTTGCAAGGCATTTAATGAGGCCATTCCCGGGTCTTCTCTCCTACTCTGAACCTGTCCCCCTCTGCTGCTTAACTCTGAAGGAGTTAGGAGACTGGACCAATGCCACACAGCTTAAAAGATGGAACAGGGCAAGGACTAGGTACTGAGTTTCAGACTACAACATCTACCCCTTTGGCAGGTAAGGGGTAGAAAATTCCAGTAATAAGGGTGATGGCAAAGGGGTAAAACTTGCTGAGCAGTGACCATAAAGGGGTCCTGTGCTAAGGGCCTCCCAAGTCCAGTCTCAGTGAAACCTCGCACAAGCCTGGGACATAGGGATCACCAGGGTCTCATTCTACAGACAAGAATCTAAAACTCAGAGAGGTGAAGTCGCGTTCCCAAGGTCACACAGCTCCTAAGCGGCCAGGCTGGATGGAATCTCCAGACATCTGACTTGAGGTAGGCTCGACTGAGTCTCCAGGGACTCCAGAGTGGGGGTGGAGACAGAGGCCGACCTGAGAGCTTCCTAAAGAGGGAACTCACCACTGGGTGGCAACCAACAGCTTCCCTGGGAAAATGCACATCAGTGTTGTCCAAACTACCGATTTCTCAAGAGAAGTCAGGAATCGGGATTTCTACGTGAAATCTCCTTAGTTCTAAGTTGGTTTTAAAACACAATGTATGACAGAGAGTGAAGAAATTTTACAGGCAGATGCAGTGAGCCTTGACCGGATCCTAGTTTGGGAGCTCAAGCTCCAGAGGACATCTTTGGTACGACCAGGAAAATGTTACCCTGATTGGCTACTTGATGGTATGACAGACTTTCTGCCCTTCTTCTCGAGGGTGATCCTAGGATTGTGTCGTGGGGGAGAATGTCCTTGTTCTTAGGCAATCCACGCTGAAGTATTTAGGGATGAAGTGCCATGTCTGCAATTCGTTTTCAAATGTTTCAGCCAAGAAACACGGGAAAAAGAAAGGGAGGGAGAAAGGGACAGAGGAAAAGAAAATACAGAGTGTGTACTAAAGCCAACATGACAAAATACTAATAATTGTGTGGCCTGGATTAGTAACTCTCAACTGGGGGTGATTCTACCCCCGGATGACATGTGGCTATGACTGAGGACATTTTTTTTTTGACTGTCACAGCTAGGTTGTAAGGGGGGTGCTATTGGCATAGTGGGTGGAGTCGAAGCATGCTGCCAGACCCCCTACGATGCACAGAACAGCCCCCCCACTACCAAGAATGAGCCGGCTCCAAACGGCAGTCGTACCGGGAGTGACAAACCCTAAAGACATTTTTATGTTTCAAGTTTTTTCTTTTGTATGTGCAAAATGTTTCACCGTAAAAACAAACAAACAAAAAAAACCAGAGAGAGTGAAACTTTAAAATAAAAATAAGAATACATAAATAGCCACACCTTGCAGACCAAACAAAACATGCCTGCATGTTTGGGTAACCACAGCCGGCCACTGTTTGCAGTCACTTGTTCCGATCCACAGTGGCTGGATGTAATGCTGCTCTGGCTGGTGAATGAGGGTCTCTGAAGCTCTTCTGATATCGTGGGTGAGACCCCCGCAGCTCCTGGAGTTAGCGGCTTTCTCCTGTTATCAGGTCCCAGTCGGCCCAGAAGGGAGCAGCCAACATGCCCAGGACTTCTGGGTCTGAAAACTGACATCACGGAGGCCTCTTCCGGGATACCACAAGCACACGGGTCACCAGGAGCAATTGGTGACCTAGGGGTGCTTTCCGATGAAATGAGAATGAACCCCTCATCTCAGTGACCCGCAAAGCCCAAGACAAAGTAAATTAAGAGGCTGTGGCTGAGACGTTAATTGCACCCACAAGCTCTCAGGTGGCTGGGTGCACCCCACCCAGGTACCCCCTGGCCCCCACAAGCAAAACCCAATGAGCTCAGGGCTGTGGCCGGGACTTGAAATGAACAACTGCACACACACAGTGCAACATGCATTTGGACGGTCCTTGGGGCAGCCCCCAGCACCACAAATACACAAAGCAGAAATACGTGCTGAAAACACACAACCAAATGCAAATAAGGGAGTGGCCTTGGATTAATTCATCCATTCCCAAGAATGTAAAAAATAGTCCCAAACTCAAGAACGGTCTTCCTCAAGAACGTCAAGGCCACTTTTGAAGAGCCATTCAGGGAGACTGTTACATGCGGATTTCTGGGGCTCATCCCAGACCTTGACTGACCCAGAACCTTTCCGGACAGAACACAAGAATGTGCATTTTAGGAAGCCCCCACCCCCACCCCCATCCAATGCTCACTGGCACTGAAAACACCGTTGAAATCAGGGGCCTGGGGACTGCAGTTTTATAACTGTGTGACCTTGGAGAAGCCATCCAACCTGAACCGTGATTTTCTCATCTATCAGTGGGAATTGACAGCACTTGTCTCCTAGGGCAGCTGTGCACACTAAAGGCGTGTTTACACACACATGCACGTGCACACACACACACACACACCCCTAATACGGTGCTTGGCAAATGTTCCTTCATCTTCTGTAATGGTAACTGTCCACACGCTGGAAAACCTAGAGAGCTTTACAAAAGTACACAGACTCAGCAACCCTAGAGATTCTGAAGGAAATTGTCGAGGGCGGGGCCCCTAGCAACACGATTTTTTTTTTTTTAAAGCACTCCAGGTGGTCCTAAACAGCAGCTGGGGTTGAAAACCACAGGGTGGAAACTGCCAATAAAAATCAACTATCCTTGCTCTTCAAGAGAATGTACTTCTACCGCATTCTGGAATTTCCAAAGTGTACCCGGAGAGTCCTGTGGCCAGGCTCTGTTATCAGAGGACTGGGTGCCCCGCGATGCCACCCCCAAGCAGCCCTTTAGTAGTCCCTGCAGAAGTGGCCACAACTGACCAAGCCGGGGGGGGGGGGGGGGGGGGGGGGGGGCACTTTTTCTCCAGACAAGAGCTGCAAGGTGGCAGGACAGGAATGGGAGTCGCTCCTGGGCCCTCAGGTCGGCGGTGGCGCGCTCTCGACAGGAATACCCAGATCACGCGGAGCCTGAAGATCACACATCACCTTCTCCCGCCGCAGGCCAAAGGGAGCCGCCCACCCTTAGCTCCGCTGGCACCCTCCCACCTCCCCTTCTCCGGCCTTTCCTCCCCTCCTCCACCCCCCACCCAAACACCCAGGAGGGCTTCTGTAAGCGCTGGTTTGCAAGGGAAAGGCTCAGTGGATACTTCAGCAGAGGAATTAACCCGAATCTGCAAGGCAGGCTACCTATCCCTGGGGGACTCTCTCCCTACCAAGGCGACACCCGCCGCCTGCCGCAGTCCTGCCTCGGTACTCTTCCTTCACCTCAACACAGACCCCGGGAAGCTACAGGGACTGGCGGGGACTGGGGGAAGTGAAACTCCGGCCTGTGGGGCTGGCGACAGGGCTTCTTGGGGGTGCAGGAGGTGGGCGGGGCCAGCGTGTTACTCGCTCAGTGGGTCAGGGTTTCCTGAATCCCCTGGAAGCTTACTTTTGTGCTTCAAGACCCCAACATACACCCACCCCTCCCTGCTGACCCAAACCAAGAGGAACTTCCTCACCTCTTGCCCCAAATCCCTCCCCTCTGGGGAAAAAAAAGAAAGAATCATCGGATACTCTGCGTATAAATAGAAAATAATTACTAGTGAGGTGGTAATGTTCCTTCGCCTATTTTTGGTGGGTCTCTTTGTTCAGATTTTTTAGGCAGGCGCACGGAGCTCGTGCATCCACACGAGCACACATGGGCCCCCGCCGGAGGTGTGGGGAGGGTGTGTGTCTGTGGGGGGGGGGGGAACCCATGGCGACCCCCCGTTGCCTACACTCGGCAAGAAGATCGAGCTAGCTAGCGCCCAGCCATCCAGCCGTTCCAAGACCGCCAGTCGCTCTCCAACCCCGCCCGCCCAGACCTCACGCCAACCCTGGCCTCCGTCGGGTCTGGGGGCTGAGTCCTGGGGGTTGCGTTCTCGGCCTCCAAAGTTACTGGGTTGTGCGAATCAATTTAGACACTTTTAAAAAAAGCAAAAGGCAAATAGCTCCATTAATCCCCAAATGCCTTCTCCCATCTGCTGCGACTTGCTGGCGCTGGGACTTGCATAATGAATAAGGCAACCAGGAAAGTTGACGAATCAGGGGGGCGGGAGGGGGGCTCCCGCCCTTGGAGTCCGCGCCAACCCCCTGCAAGGGGCGCAGCGAGCGGCGAAGGCCCCGGCCCCCAGCAGGGAGAAGTGGCGACGGCGGAAAGGGGCGAGGGGTGCGGGTGGCCGGGAGGGAACCGAGGTCCCGATTCCGGGGACCTGGCAGCTCAGGGAGAGAGAGGCGGCCGCTCCAGGCAAGGCTTTTGTTCTCGCCCTCCCTCCCCTCTCTCTCTCCACCTCCCTCGCCTCTTTTTCGCGAGCCTTACGAGTTGCAGGCGGCACACACTCCTTCCCTCCCTCACACACACGCGCGCGCGCGGGCTCACACACGCCCCCCTTCCCTTTCGGGCCCGCCTGCCCTGTTTACCTAGAAGCTAGCGTCTGGAATCCGAGGGGTAGACCCCTCCCCAAAACCCAAGACTCCGGGGCCGCGGGCTCCCGGGCTGTGTGTGTCTCAGACCCGCTTCAATCCTAGGCGGGAGGGGGCGGCGGGAGGGTGACGGGTGCAGAGACCCCCCCCCCCCCCATACACACACGCGCTCCAATCCACACCTGTGCGGAGCCCAGCGCCCCCTCTCCGCGCGGGGAGCCGAAGTTGGCTTCCCGGGCGACCTCCCCCAGCGGAGACGCGGGGGGGGGGGGGGGGGGGGCGCCATTGCCCAGGGAAAGGTGGAGAGGGAAGACGAGGGAGAGCGGCGCCTGGAGGGGAGGCGGCGGGGGGAGGGGAGGCAGCCCACCTGGACATGTGCTCCCTTTGCGGCCGGTGCGCTTTCTCCAGCCCCAGCTTGGTGAAGATGCCTACAAGCACCATGACGGCCACCACCCCGCAGATGATGTAAACGATCAGGTTGGTCTTGTCCTTCGTGGGGTCGTGCAGGGGGTCGTCCTTGCGTGCGGGGGGCTTGCCGGTGTTGAGCCACAGCGGAGTGTCGTAGTTGGTGCAGGTGCTCTGGTTCAGTCGCCGCTTCTTAAATGTGCAGCAGAACCGGAAGCCACAAGTCCCGCAGCAGAAGATGAAGTCGCCCGAGCTGCAGTTGAACGGCGGGTCCCACTGGCCCATGACATCGAAGTAGCCCCGGCAGAAGTCCGGCGTGGGCGCCCGGGTCGGGGGCGCGTCCGAGGCCCCCGCGCCCTCGCCGGCCTCTCCGGAGGCGGCCCCGGACCGGTTGCCCCCCGCCAGCACTACCACGCCGCCCAGCTGCGCCAGCTGCCCGTGCCCCGCTCGCTCCTGCGCCCGGCACACGCGGGCGCACAGCTCGGTGAGGAAGCAGCCGAGGAGCAGCCGGAGGACGCGGCGCATCGTGTCTCCCAGCCCGGGCTCGGCCGCTCGGCCGCCGCTGGAGCCGCTGCAGCCGCCTCTCGAGGCGCGGCCGAAGCTGCCGAGGCTGCTGCCGGGGGCTGCGAGCCGCCGCGGGCCGCACATG
>NW_024412453.1:9096024-9241310 GCF_014898765.1 Herpailurus yagouaroundi
TACCCCTGAGGGCTGCGATCCGCCGCGGGCCGCACATGCAGGGAGCGGCGCGGGGCGCTCGGTGGTCGGCGGCCACTGCGCTCGGCTCAGCCCGCGTTCGCCTCCAGCGCGCCGCGCGCCGAGGGGCCGGCCGGGGAGGAGCGCGCCTGACCGGGCGGGGGGAGGATGAGCGGGGGCAAGCGCGGGGTGCAGGTCCGGCCGGCTACGGGGAGAGGCGGGGGCCGGAGAGCAGGGGAGCGTCGGTCTGTCCGCGCCTCGCCTTAGCCGGCGGCTCCGGACTCGCCGCCCTGCGCCGGCTCGCAGGATCCCTCTCACCTCCCCAGCTCGCCAAGTGCGCTGGAGAGAGCGAAGCAACACTTGTGGAATGAAGGGAGGGCAGGAGGGGAGGGGGAGGGGGAGGGGAAGGAGGGCGGGCAGAGGAGGGAAGGGGGGTGGAACGGGCGCGAGCTCCAGAGGGGCGGGGGCGCGGAAGAGGTGACTCGGGCGAGCGGGGGGGGGGGGCGGGAGCGAGTTGGGGGGCGTGCGGAGCTGAGCTAGGCTGGCGGGCGGGGAGGAGGGAGCTTCGGCAGCCACCGGGGCTGAAGGCACCGCTCGGGTTTCCCGGCAGGTGGAGGATGGCTGCGGGACCTCCCGCGCCCTCTCCGGGAGGGAGGCACGGCTCAGACCTGTTCCGGGCGAAGAGGCGGCTCCGCCCGTGGCTTTTTCAGGCGTGCGTGCGGAGGAGCTGCGGCTCCAATCTGCCCTCCAGGGAAGAGGGGACTCGGAGGGGTTAGGGACAGACTAAGTGGCTTCCACTCCAAGGCGGACTAGGGTACAGACTGATCAGGATCGCCCCTCCATGGTGCACGGGGCCGCCTCGCCCTTCCTTTCCCCCGAATGCGCCCTCCAGCCAGGCGCGCATCCGGGATGGTTCTACTCCCTGGGACTTGCCGAGGACCAAGGCTCAGCTGGGAAGGCGGGGTGGCAAGCCACTGGCCCCGAGGTCAGCACCCCCGGGAGAAGGCCGTGAGATGCAGTGAAGTCGAAGAAGCGCAGAGGGTAGGGAGAGAGCAGACCAGGCAGGGGCACGTCCCACGTCCTGGAACGTCTTTCCTTGGGACTCTCCTAGGCCCCAGGACCTGCCACTTCTGTCCCTCTATGACCTCGCGGCGTTCCCTGCGTTCCACAGGAGGGCACACCGCCGCGCCTCCTCTGCGCGCCCAGATCAGGTGCAACGCAAGGCCTGGACACCTAGCTTCAGCCACCCTCCCGCGCCTGGAGTCCGCGCGTGGGTCTCCGGAGACGGCTGGCGCCTGTGCTCACGGAGCCCCCCAGACATCCTCACCCGATGTGGCGCAGTCCGGCCTTGCTTCCTCGGCTTCCAGCCTCCGGTCGTCGCCCGTCAGCATTTCCAAATCTGCCCTCTCCACTCAGCAGATTCCAGCCATCCGTCGGCCCTCTCTCATTTCTCCCACTTCTGTCCTCTGCTTGAATTTGACTCCAATAGCCCCCCAAACAGCATTTGCACCAAAGCTGCGACACCGAATTTAGATCTCCACACGCCCCTGCGTTTTTGTTTTTTTAATTGCATTAACTAAGTATACACTTCACAGTCGGCTGGGCGATCTGCAGGGAAATGATGCCTCCAACCACCCCACCCCCTGCCCTGGGCTTCAGTCAGGGCCTTCTCGAGGCATTTTCAAAGCACCAAAAAGTCAGACCACGTATAAAATGACATAGTGGGTTCTCTTTAACTGAAAAAGCATGCTAGAGAGGTGGCTGCTGGCCTCTCTTGTAAGTTTTCTCAGAATGACAGGGAGCTAAGCTAATTGTGCCTTCTCTTCGAAGAATGTCACCTACTGTCTTCCGAAAGACTAGCATAGAATGACCCTATTCCAGGAAAATAGGAACCAGGCCGACCCTGACCCAGCATATCCAGGAGCATGCCAGCCCTCGGAGACTCGTTGAATTATGGGCTGTATTTTGTCTCAAACCCACCTGGACCAGGTGTGAGATTGTTCAGTCTAAATGCATCAGAGCCATCGGAATGAGGTTCCCGAAATAGGGTAGCGTGACATGTCTGTCGACCCACACCCACCACCACTGTGTGAGCCTCTACAAACACAAGCATTGGTGTGTGAGAGCTAATGATAGCTGACATTTATTCGATGCTTACAACATACCCACTAAGCTTGTCTTTTCTAAAATCACCTCCTCACAGATGCTCAAAGCAGTGCCTGGCATCTCGCAGACAATCTGGGAATAGTTGCTAAACCACTTGAGTGACTGATCTTATTTAACTCTATCTCTAGGTAATATTACCGGGCCCACACAACAGAGGGAGAGACTGAGGCCCAAAGCAATTAAACCAATTGCCCACAGTAGTGCAGCAAGGGACGCTACCCAGTTGGCATTTGACCCAACAAATGTGACTCCTGGGTCTGTGTTCTAACCATTCCAGGTAGTGCCTTCCTAAAATAGGCCTCCAGACTCCCTGTCCATCTGACATTACGTTATATATTTGGTTTTTGCCTGTCTCCTGTCTCCGCACGTCGATTGGCAAACTCCAGGACAGAAAGGGGCCTTGATTCCTGCAGCATCTCCCAGCACCTACAGCAGCGAGAAGCATGACAAACACTCAAAAAATACTTAGAGGCTGTTTTGATTAACTTACTAAGCTCTCTTACGCCAGACCGTTGGTGTTAAACCAAGGGAGGAAAGGAACCCGTACGACAGGAACAGACAATGGAGTTTCTGCTGTCAGGACCATGCAGAGGGATTGGGATATTTCTAGGCACTAAATCTGAATAGGAAAGGACTGTTCCAGCAGGCCTGCCGAGGTCCAGGAAGCTGAGGCTCAAAGAGGTTAAGGGCTTTGTCCCAAGGTCACATGGTCAGCAAATGGGAAAGCCAGGGCTGGGTGCAGAATGCCAGACTCCTAACCTCTGCTTTCCTGCTTGCCCACCCCCACCGCACCCCACCAAGGCACCTCCCAGCAAGCATAGGGCTGGGAGCCTAGGTCAGTGGCCTGGTAGAAGCATAGGTCACAGACACCTTCCCACACAAGTTGGGGGTGTTCAGATACTTCTAAATTTGATTTTAAGAAAGAGGGAAAAAAAGCACCTTCGCCAAAAGAGACAAAATCTAGACAGCAAAGTCCATTTTAGAATGTCTCCAATCTCTGTAAAATATTGCCTGTCACCAGAACATTTGAGTCCGGTTCTCAGAGGAGACTCACTCTGGCTGCTGTTCCCGGCTTTAATTAACAGAGACTGCCCCCTGTTTGTCACAAGGAGAGTGCAGGGAGCCTGCCTCAGAAAGAAGCCGACCTAATAGACCGACCTTCGCGGCTTATTTGCCAGATCCCAAACTCTAAACCTGCTCCCCCTGTGAGCTTCACCCAAAGCGAATTCCCTTGCTGTTCCCGCCTGCCCCTCTGGAATATCGCCCACACCTGTTTCCCAAGCCTTTGAAAAATATGTACAAGAAGGGGGGAATCAGGCTCATTTTACTCTTTAAAGGAAGAAAGCCACTTTCCTCTGGGTATGTCAACTCAGTAAATAGAGTCACTGCCGCCTAATAGGTGTGTGATTATTGAGAACATGTCCCCATTTAGAACACGTGGTTGAGAAAACATTTCTTTCAGGGTTCCTCACGGGGAGGGGTGCGGCGTGGGGGGGATGGTTATTAACTTCCTAATTGAAACACCTGTCAAGTTCATGGAAGATGAAAAATCATCATCAAAGACCACCCCCCACCACTACCCAAATGAATTCATGCAAATGTGTTGAAATTAAAACGCAGCTCTTAATGAAAGTGCTTTCTATGAAAGAGATGATGACATTATTTACAAGACAGGCACTTTTAATACCTAAAGAAGAATCTCGTTTGCTCTAGGCTTAATTATGTCAGTCTGCAGCACCATTTGCAAGGAGCCTGCAACCGTACTCCCAACAATTAAGGGGGAAGGAGCGATGTTACAAAGGAGGTTTGCTCACCAGGACTCGGAGCCCGTGTCCCTCTACAAGCAACTCCACAAATCAGACTATTTGTGTTGTGGCCCTCACCTGAAGGCGTTGATTGTTTAATAGTCCTCATCAGGTGGCTTTTAGGGTTTCAAAAAGGTTTCTTAGCAACTGTTAGCCTTGAGAAAAAAGAAATGAGAGGACTCGGAAGCTCTTGGTTCGAAACCTTAAGAGCTACCTGGGGGCTGGAGGAGGGGCAGGGAATCAAAACTAAACTCCCATATACAGAGCGTTAAGGAGAGACCAAAGAAGGGGGCAGATGTCTCCAGATGGGCGGGTGGTGGGGGTAATAAGCTAGGGAACTTACAAGGCCTGCCCTGGGCCCTGCAAGGCGAGTGGATCTCTGCAACTGCCTGCCAGAATTTTACAAGTTTATATTACACAGAGCTCGCAACGGGGGTCAGTAGTATATTGTCCAGATGGTCTAAACAGCACTTTGCTCTCCCAAGGCTGCATCCTTGAAGCAGACTCCTAGTGCCAGAACAGTGGGTGGAATATACATTGCAAGGACAGAGGAGGGGGGGACGAGCCTCTGATTGCCCACCTCCAGCTCAGGGGTCAACTGGAGGCCATGTCCCCTGGATGACTTTCTCCAACAGAAGCCAAAATGTGGCCAGCTCCTTGCCTTGCGGGGGCAACACACTGATTTGATGTATTTTATTCTCTTTTTCTGAAAAGATAAAGGAAGATAAAAGATAAACTACAAGAGAAGTGAAGCGGGTCTAAAGTTGGGTTTCCCCAGACTGCAAGTAGTAGGTGAGAGGTTTTTTGGTGGTACCCAAACATGTTTGTTTTTAACAATTTTATATTTACTTTTAATGTGTGTCAGAAAAAAATAACGACACGTCCACACTTGGCTTCATGGGCAGAAACATTTCAGGTGCACGTCAATTTAAAGTACATTTAAGAAGAAGAATAAATACATTGTAGTATTTATTTATTTTTGAGACTGAGACAGAGTATGAACAGAGAAGGGGCAGGGAGAGACGGAGACACAGAATCTGAAGCAGGCTCCGGGCTCTGAGCTGTCAGCATAGAGCCTGACTGGAACCCACAAACTGTGAGATCATGACCTCAGCCGAGATCAAGAGCTGGAGGCTTAACCGACTGTGCCACCCAGGCGCCCCCTTTTATCTAACATTGTTTAAATGTTCATTTATTTTTGAGACAGAGTGAGTGGGGGAGGGGCAGAGAGAGAGAGAGGGAGACACACAATCTGAAGCAGGCTCCGGGCTCTGAGCTGTCAGCACAGACCCGAATGAGTGGTTCACACTTACAGACCATGAGATCGTGACCTGAGCCAAAGTACTCGCTTACCGGGCGGAGCCACCCAGGTGCCCCAGTGATCTTGACATTTTAGAGTGGATCATTCTGTGCTGTGGGGAGCTGGTGTCGGGGGCTGTCCTGTGCATCGTAGAAGGTTCAGCAGCATCCCTGGACTCTACCCACTAGATGCCAGTAGCACCTCCCAGTTGCCACAAACGAACACTGTGGATGAGCAGACACTGCGAAATCGATTGAGAACTGCCCCGTGTTGAAATCCTAGTTCTTTCTCATACGAGGTTTATGGCCTCAAATGAGTCACTTAACCTTTCTAAGCCTGAGTTTCCCCATCTATCAGATGTGGATAGGAACGGTGCTTTCCTGGGGCATCTGGGTGGCTCAGTCCGTTAAGCCTCTCTGACTCTTGATTTTAGCTCCGATCATGATCTCATGGTTCATGAGTTCAACCCTGTGTTGGACTCGACGCTGACAGTGTGCAGAGCCTGCTTAGAATTCTCTCTCTCTCTCTCTCTCTCTCTCTCTGCCCTTCTGCCATGCACAGGTGCACTCTCTCAATAAATAATAAATAAATAAATAAATAAATAAATAAATAAATAAATAAAAACTTAAAAAAAAAAGAGGGGTGCTTTCCCCAGGAATATTACAAACACTCCATATCTTCTAATATTACAAACACCCCATATCTTGCATAGAGCCCTTGGCACAGTGAAACGGACCTTAGGCAGTGCTTAGTAAAGAGTCACTCTTATGACAGGCAACCTGAAGGAGGCTAGCAGGTGTCAGGCACTGCCCTGAGCCCTGGGGAGACCGAAGGCTGAGACAAGATCCTTGCTCTCCATGCAGCAACCCATGCTCAGGAGGGCCCCATGCTTTGTCTGCTGCTCTGCCGTTACCTTGGAACTCAAATGATTTCTGAACACAGGGCCTCACCAATTCTGCAGCCTGTCCTCTATGTAGGGGATGCAACTCCGGCAGAATGAGAGGCCAAGCGTGTGGGAACTTACAGGAGGATGTTTTGCTCAGCCTACACAGGCAAAGGCTTCTCGAAGGGGACATCCCAGCAACATGTAAGCATTCTCAGTAACATAGCAAGAATAATTTTTTTTCTGAGTAGGCTTTATGGCTAGTGTGGAGTCCAATGCTGGTCTTGAACTCACACCCATGACATCAAGACCTGAGCTGAGATCAAGTTTTACCAATGGAGCCACGCAGACACTCCCATAGCAAGAAGAATTTTGGTATATTCTCCGTTTTTTTTTTATTTCAAAATTTTTTTCAACCTTTATTTATTTTTGAGACAGAGAGAGAGCATGAACAGGGGAGGGTCAGAGGAAGAAGGAGACATAGAATCTGAAACAGGCTCCAGGCTCTGAGCTGTCAGCACAGAGCCCAACGCAGGGCTCAAACCCACAGACCGCGAGATCATGACCTGAGCCGAGGTCGGACGCTTAACCGACTGAGCCACCCAGGCACCCCTATTCTCTTTTTTTTAATTTTAATTTTATTTATTTTTTTAAATTTACATCCAAGTTAGTTAGCAGATAGTGCAACAATGATTTAAGGAATAGATTCCTTAATGCCCTTTGCTGATTTAGCCCACCCCTTCTCCCACAACCCCTCCAGTAACCCTCTGTTTGTTCTCATATTTAGAAGTCTATTATGTTTTTGTCTCCTCCCTGTTTTTTATTATTTTTGCTTCCCTTCCCTTGTGTTCATCTGTTTTGTCTCTTAAAGTTCTCACATGAGTGAAGTCATACGATACATGTCTTTCTCAGACTGACGAATTTCACTTAGCATGATATCCTCTAGTTCCAGTCATGTAGTTGCAAATGGCAATATTTCATTCTTTTTGATTGCCGAGTAATACTCCATTGTATATACACCACATCTTCTTTATCCATTCGTCCATCGATGGACATTTGGGCTCTTTCCATACTTTGGCTACTGTCGATAGTTCTGCTACAAACATTGGGGTGCATATTTCTCTTCGAAACAGCACACCTCTATCCCTTGGATAAATACCTAGTAGTGCCATTGCTAGGTCGTAGGGTAGTTCTATTTTTAATTTTTTTGAGGAAACTCCATACTGTTTTCCAGAGTGGCTGCACCAGTTTGCATTCCCACCAGCAATGCCAAAGAGATCCTCTCTCCACATCCTCGCCAACATCTGTTGTTGCCTGATTTATTAACGTTAGCCATTTTGACAGGTGTGAAGTGGTATCTCATTGTGGTTTTGATTTGTGTTTTCCTGATAAGTGATATTGAGCATTGTTTTCATGTGTCGGTTGGCCATCTGGATGTCTTCTTTGGTAAAATGTCTATTCATGTCTTTTGCCCATTTCTTCACTGGATTTTTTGTTTTCTGGGTGTTGAGTTTGATAACTGTTATAGATTTTGGATACTAGCCCTTTTTCTGATATGTCATTTGCAAATATCTTCTCCCATTCTGTCAGTTGCCTTTTACTTTTGCTGATTGTTTTCTTGGCTGTGCAGAAGCTTTTCATCTTGATGAGGTCCCAGTAGTTCATTTTTGCTTTTGTTTCCCTTGCCTCCAGAGACATGTTGAGTAAGAAGTTGCTGCGGCCAAGGTCAAAGAGGTTTTTTCCTGCTTTCTCCTTAAGGATTTTGATGGCTTCCTGTCTTACATTGAGGTCTTTCATCCATTTTGAGTTTATTTTTGTGTATGGTGTAAGAAAGTGGTCCAGGTTCATTTTCTACAGGTCACTTTCCAGTCTTCCCAGCATGACTTGCTGAAGAGACTGTCTTTATTCCAATGGATATTCTTTCCTGCTTTGTCAAAGATTAGTTGGCCCTACGTTTGTGGGTCCATTTCTGGGTTCTCTGTTCTTTTCCATTGATCTGAGTGTTTGTTTTTATGCCCCTACCATACTGTCGTCATAATTACAGCTTTGTAATACAGCTTGAAGTCCAGGATTGTGATGCCTCCTGCTTTGGTTATCTTTTTCAAGATTGCTTTGGCTATTCAGGGTCTTTTCTGGTTCCAAACAAATTGTAGGATTGTTTGTTCTAGCTCTGTGAAGAATTCTGGTGTTATTTTGATAGGGATTGCCTTAAATATGTAGATTGCTTTGGGTAGTATTGACATTTTAACAATATTTGTTCTTCCTATCCAGAAGCACGGAATACTTTTCCATTTTTTTGTGTGTGTATTCTTCAATTTCTTTCATAAGCTTTCTATAGTTTTCAGTGTATAGATTTTTCACCTCGTTGGTTAGGTTTATTCCTAGGTATTTTATGGGTTTTGGGGCAATTGTAAATGGGATTGATTCCTTGATTTCTATTTCTGTTGCTTCGTTGTTGGTGTATAGGAATGCAACTGATTTCTGTGCATTGATTTTCTATCCTGCCACTTTGCTGAATTCATGGATCAGTTCTAGCAGGTTTTGGTGGAATCTTTTTGGTTTTCCATATAGAGTATCATGTCATCTGCGAAGACTGAAAGTTTAACCTACTCCTGGCCCATTTGGATGTCTTTTATTTCTTTGTGCTGTCTGCTAAGGCTAAGGCTTGCAATAATGTGTTGAATAACAGTGCTGAGAGTGGACATCCCTGTCTTGTTCCTGACCTTAGGGGGAAAGCTGTCAGTTTTTCCCCACTGAGGATGGTATTAGTGTTGGGTCTTTCATATATGGCTTTTATGATCTCGAGGTATCATCCTTCTATCCCTTCTTTCTTAATGGTTTTTATCAAAAAAGGATGCTGTATTTTGTCAAATGCTTTCTCTGCATCTACTGACAGGATCATGTGGTTCCTGTCCTTTCTTTTATTGATGTGATGAATCACATTGATCGTTTTGCAGATATTGAACCAGCCCTGCAACCCAAGTATAAATCCCACTTGGTCATGGTGAATAATTTTCTTCATGGATTGTTGGATCAGGTACACTAATATCTTGTTGAGGATTTTTACATCCATGTTCATCAGGGAAATTGATCTATAGTTCTGCTTTTTTGTGGGGCCTTTGTCTGGTTTTGGAATCAAGGTAATTCTGGAATCATAGAAAGGGTTTGGAAGTTTTCCTTCCATTTCTATTTTTTGGAACAGCTTCAGGAGAATAGGTGTTCACTCTTCCTTAAATGTTTGGTAGAATGCCCCTGGAAAGCCATCTGGCCCTGGACTCTTGTTTTTTGGCAGATTTTTTTATTACTAATTTGATTTCTTTACTGGTTATGGGTCTGTTCAATTTTCTATTTCTTCCTGTTTCAGTTTGGTAGTTTATATGTTTGTAGGAATTTGTCCATTTCTTCCAGATTACCCATTTTATTGGCATATAATTGCTCATAATATTCTCTTATTATTGTTTTTTATTTCCTCTGTGTTGGTTGTGATCTCTCCTCTTTCATTCTTGATTTTATTTATTTGGGTCCTTTCCTTTTTCCTTTGTGATCAAACTGGCTAGGGGGTTATCAATTTTGTTAATTCTTTCAAAGAACCAGCTTCTGGTTTTATTGATCCGTTCTATTGTATGTGTTTTTTAGTTTCAATACCATTGATTTCTGCTGTAATCTTTATTATTTCCTGTCTTCTGATAGTTTTAGGTTTTATTTACTGTTCTTTTTCCAGTTCTTTAAGGTGTAAGGTTAGGTTGTGTATCTGAGACCTTTCTTCCTTCTTAGGAAGGCCTGGATTGCTATATACTTCCTTCTTTTGACTGCCTTTGCTACGTCCCAGAGGTTCCAGGTTGTGGTGTTATCATTTTCATTGGCTTCCATGTAATTTTAAATTTCCTCTTTAACTTCTTGGTTAGCCCATTCATTCTTTAGTAGGATGTTCTTTAGTCTCCAAGTATTTGTTATTTTTCCAAACTTTTTCTTGTGGTTGATTTCGAGTTTCATAGCGTTGTGGTCTGAAAATATGCACTGTATGATCTTGATCTTTTTATGCTTTTTGAGGGCTGATTTGTGTCCCAGTATGTGATCTATTCTGGAGAATGTTCCATGTGCACTGGAGAAGAATGTATATTCCTCTGCTTTAGGATGAAATGTTCTGAATATATCTGTTAAGTCCATCTGGCCCAGTGTGTCATTCAAAGCCATTGTTTCCTGGTTGATTTTCTGTGTCAGGATGTGTCCATTGCTGTGATGATGTGTCCATTGCTGTAAGTGGGGTATTTAAGTCCCCTACTATTATGGTATTATTATCAATGAGTTTCTTTATGTTTGTGATTAATTGATTTATATATTTGGGTGCTCTCACATTTGGAGCATAAATGTTTACAATTGTTAGGTCTTCTTGGTGGGTAGAACCCTTAAATTATGGTATAATGCCCTTCTTCATCTCTTGTAACAGTCTTTATTTTAAAGTCTAAATTGTCTGATACAAGTATGGCTACTCAGGCTTTCTTTTGTCAACCATTAGCATGATAGATGGTTCTCCATCCCCTTACTTTCAATCTGAAGGTGTCTTTAGGTCTAAAGTGAGTGTCTTGTAAACAGCATTTAGATGGATCTTGTTTTCTTTTCTTTTTTTTAATTTTTTTTAACATTTATTCGTTGTTGAGAGACGGCGAGAGACAGAGTGCGAGTAGGGGAGGTGCAGAGAGAGAGGGAGACACAGAATCCGAAGCAGGCTCCAGGTTCTGAGCTGTCAGCACAGAGCCCGACGTGGGGCTCAAAGTCACAGACCATGAGATCATGACCTGAGCCAAAGTCAGATGCCTAACCGACTGAGCCCCTGGATCTTGTTTTCTTATCCATTCTGTTACACTCTGTCTTTTGATTGAAGCATTTAGTACATTGACGTTTAGAGTGAGTACTGAAAGATATGAGTTTATTGGCATTCTGTTTCTTGTAGAGTTGGAGTTTCTGGTGGTGTTCTTTGGTACTTTCTAGTCTTTATTGCTTTTGATAATTTTTTTTCCGTCTTTTCTCCCCTCAGCAAGTCCCCCTTAAAATTGCTTGCAGGGCTGGTTTGATGGTCACTAACTCCTTTAATTTTTGTTTGTCTGGGAAACTTTTAATCTCTCCTTCTCTTTTGAATGACAGCCTTGCTGCATAAAGAATTCTTGTCTGCATATTTTTCTGATTCAGCACATTGAATATATCCTGCTACTCCTTTCTGGCCTGCCAAGTTTCTGTGGCTAGGTCTGCTGCAAACCTGATCTGTCTTCCCCTGTAGGTTAAGGACTTTTTTTCTCTTGCTGCTTTCATGATTCATTCCTTGCCTGAGTATTTTGTGAATTTGACTATGATATGCCTTATTGATGGTCCGTTTTTATTTAATTGAATAGGGGTCCTCTGTGCTTCCTGGATTTTGATGTCTGTGTCTTTCCCCAGGTTAGGAATGTTTTCCACTATGCTTTGCTCACATAACCTTTCTGCCCCTTTTTCTCTCTCTTCATCTTCTTGGACCCCTATGATTCTGATGTTGTTCCTTTTTAATGAGTCACTGATTTCTCTAATCCTTGAATCATCCTCTTTTGCCTTCGCTGTTTGCTTTTCTGCTTCATTATTCTCCATAAGTTTTTCCTCTGTATTGCTAATTTGCTGCTCTGCCTCATCCATTCTTGCTGCCAGGGTATCCATTCGAGGTTGCAGCTCAGTTATAACATTTTTTATTTCCTCCGGAGTAGCTTTTACTTCTTTTATCTCTGCAGAAAGGGATTCTAATTTATTTTCGACCCCAACTAGTACTCTTATTATCATGATTCTAAATTCTGGTTCAGACATCTTGCTTGGATCTGTGTAGATTAAGTCCTTGGCTGTCATTTCTTTCTTCTCTTTCTTTTGGGGTGAAATCCTTCAGTTTGTCATTTTGAAGGAAGAAAAGGAATTGATAAAGCAAAAAAAAAAAATGAAAATGAAAAAATTAACAACAACACACACACACACACAAATCAAATAAATGATGCCAGACTGTAGGTGTGTTTTGGTCTGGCTATCCCCCCCCCCCCCCCCCCCCCCCCACCCCCGGGGGGGGGCGAGATAAAAAAGGAAAATGTTTGAAAATTTGAGAAAATGAATACAATGAAATAGAATAAAATGATATGATGAAGTAGAATAGAATTTGAAAACTTTACAAAAAAAGTAAAAAATATAGTAGAAAAAAATAAAGAAAAATATTTTCAATAAAAATTGAAAATAAAAATAAATTTTTTGTCTTTCTGTATTCAAGAAAAAGAAGTGAAAAAGAAAAAAAAGAAAACTGAATAGATGGACCAGCGAACAGGCTGAAATATGATTGAAATCACTTCGTTTTCCCCTAGAAGTCAAACTATGAAACACTTTATAGTTCGTAAACTAAGCAGGCGGAGAGACTTGTGTTACTGAAGAGCGAGGTTGGCCCAGTTGGGCGGGGCTTAGGGTAATGACTTCGTTCTCCACTAGATGGCGCTGCTCAGCTCACTGGAGAGGATTGTTGTGGCGCTTACAGGTGTGTATGCGCATGCGTGGCAGCGGTAAAAATGGCATCATCCAGCTGCCCAGTCTCTAGTATGGAAACTCTGTGCTCTCCCCGGCCAGCAATCCCGCACCCATCCTTTGTCTCTGGCTTCTTCTGCTCCCACTTCTACACTGTCCGTGAGCAAGCCATCAGGTTGCCAGGCGGCACTTACCTCCTGAGCTTTATTTCCTACCTGGCTGTGTTTCCCGACCCCTCACTTCGGAGGGACCGCGGCTCGGACCCGCTCAGATCCTCTCCGGGAGGGTCTCCCCGAGCAATGGCTGGGTGCCGTCTCACCGGGACCGTTCATGGGACTCTGCTGCTGCCGTCGCCAGAGACTGCGGCTGGGCGCCAGCCCGCCCCAGAGAAAGTGCACGCGATCGTGTAGCAGCAGCGTTTCGGGGATCATGGAAAATCACAACACGCATCTGGCCCCAGGCTTCACCCTTCCCACCATAGCAGCACCAGGTAACCAGCTGCGGAGTTTCAGATTCTGCGATCCCCTGTCTATAGCGTCTTAATGGAATTTAAACTCTCTCCTTTCTCCTTTCTCCCCTTTAGTTCAGTCCCTGTGGCTGTTTCCACTTTTCTCCAGCTGCTGTTGGGGGTGGGGGGTGGGGGGTGTGCTTCCCCCCACCCCCATCCTCTCTCTGCAGGCAATAACAGCTCCCTGCTCTCAGCGGCTTCTCCCTCCCCCAGTTCACCTCTCTGCCCCGCATACCTGCTGATTTCTGTGGTTCAGGTTGTGCAGATAGTTGTGTTGATCCTCAAATCTGTTTTCTAGGTGTGCAGGGTGGTTTAGTGTTGATCTGGCTGTATTTCATGGACGTGATGTGCAAAAAAACTTCCATGCTGTTCCACCATCTTGGCTCCTCCTGGTAGATTGTCTTTACAAATAGTTCTCAGGGCACGTGGGTGATTCAGTCGGTTAAGTATCCAACTCCTGATCTCGCTCGGGGTATGATCTCACAGCTCCTGAGATCAAACCCTACATGGGGCTCTGCGCTGACAGGGTGGAGCCTGTGTGGGATTCTCTCTTTCCCCATCTTTCTGCCTCTCCCCCTCTCAAAACAAATAAATAAACTTAAAAAAAAGGAAACCAATTCCTTCATCGTAAGACCCATGTTCTCCCCTTGTTCTGCAGTGAGAGAAAAGTTATGAACTTAGGTGGTTCTATAGAAATAGAGGCAATAATTGTTTCTGAGACCAGTAGCCAAAGCTCTGCCTCCATTTAGGACCCAAGGTCTTAAATACATATTTAAAATACAGACAGACAGACATATGTACCCTCTAGGGTCATTGGCTTGGATAAAGGAGGAGGCTGAAATGCAATTATGAAGAACAACATAGGGGGTAAGAAGAGAAATTAAAAGACAGAATAACTGATTTCACCATCCATAGCCTTTGAAACGATTTGGTATCTCAAATGTCAGTCTGAAGAACAATACTGAAGTTTTCCATACTTAAGTTTCCACTGGTCCATAGAAAATGGAGAAAAATTATGGTTGATGAAATAGATGTTCTGTAAGCACCTCTTTTGAAGGTTGTGTACTCTATTTGTATAATAATTCACTTTCTCAGTTATGTTAGTCTTATCTTTATCAGTGAGTGTGTGTGTGTGTGTGTGTGTGTGTGTGTGTGTGTGTATGCACGCATATGTGTGTTTAAATATTTCTTACCAGGGAAAAAATGGTAGACTTATCGTCCCTAATTTTTGGTCATTTTACTAGAGATGAAATCCCAGAGTCTGGGATGACTAATTTAAGAATCTCACAGTAGCTTTTGTTCACAAGTAAAGTGGTAGTTTGAAGCAATTCTCTGAATAATTTAAGTCCCTCCAACTGTACTGTGAAACCAAAATAGGTTTTAGGGTCATGCATTTTCCAGCTAAATACATTGGCTGAAATGACGAGGTGTATCCCCAGGAATCAGCTATGGATGGATGCAAACCACACAACTCCCCGGACCCATGTCCTCTGCTCCAACAAATGCCTATAAATACAGATTGTATCAGTTAGTTTTTGCCATGTAACAAATCATCCCAAAACTTAGTGGCTTAAGATAACTATTTAACTAATACTTCTGGGGATTGGCAACTTAGGTTGGCCTCAACTGGATGGTTCCTCTGGTCTTGGTTGGACTCACTCTTGCATTTGCTGTTAACTGCCAGGTCACCAAGGTGCTGGTTGGTCTGGGACAGCCTTCATGTGGGACAGCTCCTCTCTGTTCCATGAGATTTCTCATAAGCCATTAGGCTAGCCCAGGCTTTTTCACATGATGCCTGGGCAGGGTTCCTACTCACAAAAATAAAGCACATAAGACTTATTGAGACCCAGAGTCAGAACAGGCACATCATCCCTATGCCATATTCTGTTGGCACAAAACAAGCTACAAAGGCAGTTCGTATTCAAGGAGAATATGGAAGAGTGGCAAAGTTGCATTGTAAAGGAACATGCACACAGTGCCTGGGTGGCTCAGTCAGTTAAGCATCCAACTCTTGATCTCAGCTTGGGGCATGATCTCCCAGTTTGTGAATTTGAGCCCTCAGGTGGGCTCTGTGCTGACAGCGTGGAGCCTGCTTGGGATTCTGTCTCTCCCACTCTCTGCCCCTTGACCCTTGAACTCACACTCACTCTCTCTCTCTCTCTCTCTCTCTCTCTCTCAAAATAAACTGAAAAGAAAAGAAAAGAACGAAAGAAAAAAGGGACATGCATGCAGGGATGTGTGAATCACTGTAGCTATTTTATGTCAACTGTCTTAGTCCATTTGGGCTGCTGTAACAAAATGTCACACACTGGGTGGTTTGTAAATAGTAGAAATCTATTTCTCACAGTTCTGGAAGCTGGCAAGATCAAGACACAAGCATGGACACATTCTGGTGACAGCCCTCTTCCTGGTTCATAGCCAGCACCTTTTCACTGTGTCCTCACATGGCGGAAGGGGTGATGGAGCACAGTGGGGTCTCTTTTATAAGAAGAGTGATTCCATTCGTGAAGACGCCACCCTCATGACCTAACCACCTCCCACAGGTCCCACCTTCTAATATCATCATATTGGTCATTAGGATTTCCAGATGGGAATTTTGAGAGGACCCACAGAGGATAGCTTCAAGTTACAAACAGTTCAAATGCCATTACTACTAACCACAGTAGAATGAAAATCTCCCTGTCACCAAGACTGCCCCACCGACAGTATTCCAGGAGAAGCTGATACTCATGTTTTTTACTATTAGCAAAGAAGCAACAGTCACATGAAGTTACACAAGCTGTGTTTTCACCTGCATAATCAGAGCAACCCCTGTACATTGGCAAGTTCAGTGCGCCAACAGCCAGCCGTGTTTCCAAACCGGTAAACCAGGATGTCCTTGGTGCCTCCCTTTGTCTCAACTTCCACATCCTGTTGGTCACCAAGTTCTGTTAATTCTCCCTCCTGAACAAACATCAGATCCTTCCTTCCTGTCATCCCCATTCCTCCTGTTTCAGTTCAGCCCTCATCATCTCTCACGGTGATGATGACACTTCTCCCTAATTTTGCCTACCCCCACTTCCATGTCCTCATCCTGAATCCAGTTGCCTTTAATTCACTTAACAAGCCTTTATTGAATGCTCACATCATGCCAAGCACTCTGCTGTGGTGGCGGACATAAGAGGAAATAAGACAGAGCCCATCGTTGGCTAAAGAAAGAAACAAAAAAGACTTAATTTATTCGTCAGGGCATGTCATGTGCTGTACTGCATAACCACAAAATCTCAGTGGCTTAACCTAGTGAATGGTGACTTAGGAATCCAGGTCCCTCCCATCCTGCAGCACCGCCATCACAAAATCCTTTACTTTCAGCCATGTGGAAGCCGTGTGGAGGCCATATGGAGCCATAGAGCAAAGAGCAGAAGGATGGAGTGAGGTAGTTTATGACCATGCCTGGGAAGTGGCATACGTCATTCCCACCATTTTCCATTGGCTGAACTCGGTCACATGGTCCCAACTTAAGCACAAAGGAGTCTGGGAAGTATAGTGTTCCTATGTGCTCAGAGGAGGACAGAGAGCTGGTGAGTGTATAACGAGTCTTTTCCTCAATGGATGCTTGTCATGCATGTAACTGGGAAGTATGGCATCCTATGGGAACCAGGGGAGGGTCTAATATATTTAACATATCCTTGGATTCAGGAATGCAGGGCAGTGGGCTAAATAATGACCCCCAAAGATATCTAAGTCCTAATCCCTTGAACCTCAAACCTAGTACCTGGCAGAAAGGACTTTGCAGATGTGATTAAGTTAAGGATCTTGAGACAGAAATTGCTCTGGATTATCCAAGGGGGCCCTAACTGGAATCATGAGTGTTCTTCTAAGAGGCAGATGGAGCGAGATTTGACCAGGGAAGAGAAAAAGGAGACGGGATGACAGAGGCAGAGATTGGAGTGATGTTCTCTGAAGACAGAGGAAGGGTCCACAGGCCCCAGAAGCTGAAACGCTGAGAAAGGCAAGGAAGAGATTCGAATCTCTTGGAGCCTCCAGAAGGAATCTGCCTGCCGACACCTTGATTTTAGCCTGTTAAAGCTCAATTTGAACTTTTACCCTTCACAAGTATAAGAGAATAAAGCTTTCTTGCGTTAAAACATGGAATTTGTGGTCATTTGTGACAACAGCAAGAGGAAACTAATACAAGCAGTAATGCCTACACTGAGTTCCAGACAAGGGTCACTCATTAGTGAGCTAGGCAAAAAGACAGGAAGGCAGGGTCAGAAGTGGAAGTTAAGGCTGAAGGGTAGTAAGGTCCAGATCCAACAGGATTTGGCAGGGAGGAGAGGGAGGTGAGGGGGGGCAGTGAATTTAAGCCTGAGGGCACCAGGAAGCCATTGAAGCAGGAGTGACCTGACCAAGATCTGCATTTTTGCATGATGACCCCACCTGCTCTGTGGAGAGCAGATCAGGGGAACCAGTGCTGGAGGCAGAAGACAGTCATTTGCTTTATTCCAGAAGAAAAGTAGAAAGGCAATAATTCAGGGTCCTGGCAGTATGTAGTAGAATCAACAGGATTTGGTGATGGCCCGCCTCTGATAAGAGACATCCACTCCATCACCAACATCAGCTGCACCAACTCTGATGGTCGGTGGTACCTGCAAAGGACATAACCTGCTTACCACCTATCCGGAATAGAGACAAACTAGGGAAGTCTAAAGGAACAGGGAGGGTGCCTGTGAAGACCAGGTGTTATCCATTGGATGCCTTCTTCCAAATCCTGTAGTTGCCATGACCATCATGTCCTTTGTAAATTGAATAAAATAGTTGGAGCACCATCCCCATATAAAGAGAAACCCAGCATTAACCGTCATCACCACCCATGCCACAATCAAGGGATTTCTATTTCTCCTAATCTCTTCTGACTCTGACTTCCTGCTTCTGCCTGTACGCCTATGCTGATGTGTGCTCCACAGAGATGTCCCCAACTGATGCATGAGCTGGGGCTGAAATCCAACCGGCACTGTCCTGGCCAAGTCACGTACTCTTGGTGTATACAGAAAATGATTTGATGCTTGGCAAGGCCAGAACTTGGAGCTTTTGAGGAGAAAAGGCTGGAGATAAAGGTCAATTAGGGGGTCGGCTTGTTTCAATGCCTTGCTAAGGGGCTCGAGACTGCTTCCTATAATGATGGTACCTTGTCTAACAATGTAAAGCAAAGAGAGACACGTTCGTTCAGATTTGCACCTTATGCAGATCACTTTGCCAGCCAATCTGGTCCTCATCACCCATCTGGGACTGAGAAAAAGCCAACCAGTCTGAGCTGAGAACGTCTATACCGAGTCCTGTGGGGAATCCCATTGGCCTCCATGCAGAGACAGGATCAAACAGTGCTGGGAAACAGAAAGGGAAAATAGATATGATTCCAGAGAGAAGCAGAAACAAGACAAAAAGGAACTTAACTACCTTGTTGATGGCTTTCTGGATCCTGAGATTTTGGGGTTCTGTGTGATACTTCTGGATCTTCCAATAAAGTCCTCCTACCTTCCTCCTGTTTTTGCCTAAATTAGCTCAAGTTGATTCCTGTTATAATTCTGACCGAGATACTTTATCTCCAGTTTCTGTCTTCAGGCCTTCGTCACATCACCACCAAGTGTTACATTTTGTGTCTCTCCTCCCCAAAGCCATGAGTTGGCCAGATGGAGAGGAGGAGGAGAGGTCAGGGGAAGGCAGGGGTGGGGAGAAGAGGCAAGAAGAGGGGAGGAGGAGAGGGGAGGAGAAAGGTGTCATTGCACACACACACAAAGATGTAGAAAAGTGTTCCTTATGGCATTGTTTGTAATAGCAAAGAACTGAAAACCTCCATCGGTGAGAGAACTGGTAGTCTCCCAGAGAGATCTCTCCATCGGTGAGATATTGCCTAAATAATTGACAGTACTTCCATATTGGAATACTATACAGCAGTTAAAAAAATTCTAGGCGTGCCTAGGTGGCTCAGTCAGTTGAGCATCCCACTCTTGATTTTGCCTCAGGTCATGATCTTGGCCATTCGTGGGATCGAGCCCCGCGAAGGCTCTGAGCTGACACCTCAAAGACTGCTTGGGATTCTCTGTCCCTCTCTCTCTGCCCTCGCCCACCTCTCTTACAAAATCAATCAATCAAAAAAAAAATCCAGAACTCAGTTTAAGCATTACTGCCTTATTTATATGTTTAATAAATATGTTTAATAAATATGTTTATATTCTAGACATGTTACAAATTACAATAAATTCATATATTTCATATTATTATACATCTAAATATATTTTATAAAAATATATAATAAATATATTTATTTTTTTATATTTATATTTATTTATTAAAATGTATAAATACATATTATGAGTATATTATATGAATGTATTTATGTAAATAATACAAATATTAAACTTAGAAGTAAATTTGTATTTATAATACATAAAATATACATATAAATACATACTGTGTGTGTATGTATATATATCTGAAATGATCTTCAGTCAAGATATGATTTTTTTTTAAGAAGTAAGGCAGAAATACAAGCATACTTACTTAAAATTTTTTTTAATGTTTATTTATTTTTGAGAGAGAGAGAGAGAGACAGAGCCTGAGCCCAGAGGGGCAGAGAGAGAGAGGGAGAGACAGAATCAGAAGCAGGCTCCAGGCTCCAAGCTGTCAGCACAGAGCCCCACGCAGGGTTCCAACTCGTCAACTGCGAGATGATGACCTAAGCCGAAGTCAGACACTCAACCCACTGAGCCACCCAGGCGCCCCAAGCACACTTACTTTTAGAATGCACAGACTATTTCTGGGAAGATGTACTAGAAGAAGCAGTGACCCTCGGAACAGGAAGCATGGGGAGGCGCATTGCTCTTCCCAGAATGCTTCTCTGTACTGTTTTTTAACCATCTATATGCTTCAGCATAGTAATTTTTTACTTTGCTTCCAGCAAAGTAATTGATAAAAATGTTTTTAAAAGCAAAGTAGACAAGAAAGTGCACTAATTGAAGGGTAGATGAAGAAGAGCCTCAAACAGCTCAACAACCACCACCTGAGTTCCACTCTCGGCACCTCCGTGATGGATCCTTGACCTTGACTAAACCGTTTTCCTTCCTTGGGCCTCGGTTTTTTCATCTGGAAAATAGGTCAGCAGAATTCAATGCTCTCTAAGGTCCCGGCTCCAAAAACTGCCTGCAATAGTCGCTGACAGAGCTAATTGCTCGGGCAGAACTTTCTTTCAAATTAAAGCAGTAATTGTCCTGGCTTCCCACAGCAGCGTATGATGTTGCATCATAATATGAAATGGCTTTTTCTTTATTAGAGTTATCTTTGGAATCTGGCACCTTAAAGGATATAAAATGAATCAAAAATAACATATTTGCAAATCACGTAGAATGAGATGATTTTTTTACAAGAGGCACATTAGGGCGCCTGATCAACCCCGCACCCTCTGCAGAGAAAAGTCCTCCATAGCCTGGCCAGAGATGGATGCAGACGCCTGACCCAGGAGGATCCAGTCAATTATAATGCTGCTGAAAATGAATTATATTTGTCCTCAAGAACTTGGGCTAAGAAAACACAGACGGGGGACAGGGAGTCCCATTACCTCAACGCTTAGGAACCAGACAAAGTTGCATGAGAGCAGGAATTGTACGGTCTTCCTCGTGCTGTATGCCCAATGCTTACCACCACTCTGGCACATACTAGGTGCTCAATAAATATTCGTTGAGGGGTGCCAGGATGGCTCAGTCAGTTGAGCCTCTGACTCTTGATTTTGGCTCAGGCCATGATCCCAGGGTCATGGGATGGAGGCCCCCGTTGAGCATGGAGCCTACTTGGGATTCTCTCCTCTCACCCTCTGCCTTTCTCCTCTGCACTCTCTCAGGTATTTTATATATATGTATATACGCATATATATACACACACATATAGTGTATATACATATATATACATGTGTGTGTATATATACTTATTGAAGGAAAAGGTAATCACCAGAGAAATAGTTCATAAATTCTGACAGCAGTAGGTTCTGTGGTACCACCCAGTTCCTTTTCCTTTGAGAGATCTAGATTTCTACATTTTCTTGGGATTTGGTGGGATTTGGATCTCTCTTTAAAAACCCACTTCCACCTAAGCCAAATTGAACAGATTTTGGGTTCTTTCATCCAAAAGAGCCCTAAGACAAATATTCTTTGTTCTCTCAAAATACGAATCCTGTTTTCCCCTGAGATTACTTTCTTTTAATTAAATACCATCAAAATTCATGGTAACATATTCCATGGTTCAACTCTCTTCAGCAAACGTGTATTGAGCTAGAAACTATGTGAGACCTGAAAGATGAATGGGGCCAAGTCCCTGCCATCCGGGCATCACATTCAGATGGAGAAAGGCAGACATACAGTTAAGTCCTTCAAAGAGCAGATTATCTGAAAGAGAAGGTTTCAGCAATGCACTCTGGGTATAAGTGGGAGAAAGAGATCAATATTTGGGAAGATCTCATGGAGGAGATGACCTAAAGGTGGGTTTTGAAGAATGAGCAGGACGTCTCAGGGAAAGGGTATTTGGGGCAGAGAGAACACTTGGAACATAGGCACAGAGCCTAGGAACACTGGTACTTAGTGTGGTCAAGCGATGAACAACATGGTAGAATAATGCAGAAGACCAGGCTAGCAGAACAAGATGAGACTAGGAGAGTGAGCCCCATTGGTTTTCTGGGGTTTTTGTTGTTGTTGTTGTTTGTTTGTTTGTTTGTTTTTACCAAGATCCCCGCTCAGTGTTTTAAATTACTTAGGCCAACAGGGATTTCTTTTTTTATTTAAGAGTAGCACATTTGGCAAGTCTCCAAGCACTGAAAAGAACCCTCGATGTTCTAGAAACGCTACAACACAAAAGAAAGATGATCAGAACTCTAATCTCAGTGGTGACCACTTTTTCTACTTCACATGTGTGTTGTTCCTCCCCCAAACATCCCATAAGCAGTGACTGTTCACTGTGTACAAAGGTCATTAAAAATGATCATCTTTTTGAGGTGATGGAAATGTTCCGGAACTAGTAAGTGGTGATGATTGCACAACATTGTGAGTGTACTAAAAGCCATGAACTATTCACTTTTAAGTAAGTGGCTGGAGTAAAACTGACCCAAGCCTTAGCCTGAGCCAGGTCGTCTTCTGTGACAGATTTTACCCATGAGGATAAGGCTTGGGGGGTGAGTGCCATTTTATAAAAAAGGCCCAAATTAGGAAATATGATTATATACATACATACATATATGTGTATGTATATACCCTTTTCTCATTTAAAAATAAAATAACCAAGGAAATGAGCCTTAATCCCTGTAGGTGAAGAGTATATATTAGTATAAGCATTTATGGGACTGGAGTGTGGGGTGATCATTTGACTCCATTTTTTAAAATATTAAAGCCTTAGGGCGCCTGGGTGGCTCAGTCAGTTGAGTGTCCGGCTTCAGCTCAGGTCATGATCTCACAGTTTGTGAGTTCGAGCCCCACATCGGGCACTGTGCTGATAGCTCAGAGCCTGGAGACTGCTTCTGATTCTGTGTCTCCCTCTCTCTCTGCTCCTCCCCAGCTCATGCTCTGTCTCTCTCTCTCTTCTTCAAAAATAAATAAAAACATTTTTAAAAATTAAAAAAAATAATAAAAGAAAATATTGAAGCCTGGGTGGCTCTGTCGGTTAAGGATCCTGCTCTCAGTTTCAGCTCAGGTCATGATCTCACAGTTTCGTGTGTTCAAGCCCCACATTGTGCTCTGCACTGTCAGTGCAGAGCCTGCTTGGAATTCTCCATCTCCCTCTCTCTCTGCCCCTCCCCCACTTACACTGTCTCTGTCTCTCTCAAAATAAATAAACTTTAAAAGTAAATAAATAAAAATAAAATGTTGAATGCCTGAACCTTGGTATCAGCCATTCTCCTTTGAAGGGGGTTTTCTTGTGCACAAGATACTCATATCCTACCCAAGACTGTAGACAAAAAAAGAAAATGTGTTGCAACATCATATTAGTGAAAAATTGGAAACAACCTAAATGTCCAGCAACAGAAAAACTAGCTAAACAAAAAGAAGAGGAAATAAATAGAATAAACCACTAGAATGTGATCACCTCCAGGCAGGGCTATTTAAAAGGGAGAACTTCTATTTTCTTTTTTCTTTTTCTTTTTAAGTTTATTTATTTATTTTGAGAGAGAGAGAAGGAGAGCACAAGTGGTGGAAGGGGCAGAGAGAGAGAGAGAATCCCAAGCAGGATCCGCACTTTCAGCACAGAGCCTGACACAGGGCTCGAACTCACCAATAGCAAGATCATGACCTGAGCCAAAATCAAGAGTTGGATGCTTAACCCACTGAGCCACGCAGGCGACCCTATTTTCTCACTTCTTATTTGATTTCTTGTGGCATGCCTTACTTTGTAATTTTAATAAATCCCCAAGTTTTCTTTAATCAAGCATGGCTTTGTTGAGTTCCATGTAAAATATGTGTGTTCTTCAACTGGAAGATTACTCACTTTATTGAAGGGAACAAGGTTAATAAAAAAAAAAAAACCCAAAGTCTGTGCCTATTTTATGCACATTTGGGGCACACAAAAATATGTTATAAGCTGAGCATGTTCGAGAGCTGGCAACCTAAAGATACCTCCTAATCTTGAATTCTCAAATTAGATCACAGCTGCGTTATAAAACGAATGTGTTCCATCCACTAGTCGTCCATTGGCGAATTCATAAAATGCATACAAATTACTAGATTTGTCAAGGTGGCAATAAAGTTAGCGTTGGGTACTGTTGGTGCTCCTCCCAGATTCCCTTGGATTCCTTTGACCATCTCTTGGGTCCCTTGCCTAATTAGATGCGCTTTGCTTCTATGAGCATGCACAAGTAAGTCTTTAAAGGGAGGAACTGTCTCAGGCCAGTGGTGCAAACCTGCCTGGATGTTCTGAGCTGGAAGTGCTCCCAGGTTGACATCCTTCCTAGAAGCCTTTGGTCAATGTCATCTGAGTGCAGGAGTAAGAAATTGCAGCTTTCCTGCTTGGGTCCAAAGTCAAAAGCATACTTTACCCTCCAGAGTCCCCAGCTAGATTAGGCTGAAGTTACTCCCTGTGGAGCTTTGCCGAAATGACACTTTTGCTTGGTTTCTTGTCTTTTCCCTGTGGGTGTCTCCTGCAAGGGCTTCCTTAATGAATTAATTACACACGAATCTTCATCACTGGGTCTCCTGAAGAACTCAGTCTCGGGAGATCTTTTTTGCATGTTTAAGCTCAAAACCGGAAACAGAATGCACGAACATCGTTGATCCAAGACTGGCTTCAGAAAAGCTCAGTTTCGAGTTTTCATAAAACAGAATGATTCAAATCATGGCTGATGTAATGACAGTTTCTCAAAGCCTCAGCTCAACTAGTTACTATTCAGACTCTAACGGGCTAACGATTCGGTCTGTTGAAAGATGCATTATCTTCTTGTGCCCGTGTGTACAAGACCAGTAGGTTTTATTTCAGAAATTAATTAACTTCTCCTAATTACATATATCCCTGGAATTATTAACACCTGGAAAATCAATGAAAACTCTGTGGATTCTTTTATTTGTTGCACCTCTCTGTCGGGGTTCAAATAACGGAATTGCTGTTGTATTTCTATGCAAAAGGATTTTGCAAATCTAAGGTGAGAGATTTTATTTCTCTTTTTGGGGACCTTGCTAGGTTATTCTGGAGGTGAAATGAGTGAAATATAGAACCTAGCTCGGGCGTATGGCTCCTGGCAGGCACCCAGTGAGTCACCTTCCTTCATTCCAAAGCTGTGGCCCCTGAGGATATTCTAATTCTGTGATTCCCAAAGTGTGGCCCTACATCAGAAACACCTGGAGTGCTTACCACATGCAGATTCCTGGGCTCCACGCTTCTGAATTAGAGTCTCTGGGGAGGACCCAGAGATCAGCATTTCTTAAAGCCCTTGTTTGAATTTTATGCATTCTGAAGTTCCAATATCCGTATCTTTGACTCAGTGGTTTCCCACTAGAGAGATCATGAGAATATGAGTGCGTTAATAGGTATAGTTTTAACTGAAAATGACAGGGAATCAAGTGAAACTAACATAAGCTAAGGAAAAAAAAAGTAGACAGATTTACTGATTCATGAAATTAAAAAGTCCAGGCCTTTAGTTAGATTTAGACCTTGCTAGATCCAGGGACTCAACTGCTGCCTTCAGGTTTCTCTCCTTCCTCCATTTGATTTCATTCGTGATAGAATGATAGAATGATAGCCACTAATAGCTCTATGTTGGCCATATTTCTGCTAGTGATCCTCAAAGACAGGAGTATATCTCCTTCCAGGTGGTTTCAGCAAAAGTCCCAGGGTAACATCTGATTGGTCTAGCTTAGGTCACATGCCCATCTTTGAACCAATCAGTATCCAGAAGGATGTAGTGCTTTGATAGGTAAGGCCTGAGTCATATGTCCATCTCTGGAGCAAAGCTATCAATGTCAAGTCCACCTAAAACATATAAATCGGTTTCCCTTGGGAAATAAGTACCATACTGCCAGAAGTCTTGCCAGAGTATTGATCTCATGTTCACTAAAACTGGAATCTGTGTTCTTTAAAAATCTTCCAAATGGTTCCACTGATCACCAATATTTTGTGGTGCTGACCCCCAGGGATGCATTTACCTTGAAATGACGTGGAAAGTCTCAGAACCACTGTTCTGTCCTCACTGGGGAGTTTAAGGCTTGCCTCTCCTGCCTGGGGAGATTCAAAAGTGAGGGACTTAGGGTGGGATGCTGGTCTTTCTGCTTCAGCTGGGGGTTGATCTTCCGTAAACCATGTCAGCCAGAGAATGCAAAACCCGAACTGTCACCACTTAACAGAGAGCAAAGAGGTCGGCATTAGAAGGAGCTCTCGGAAAGATGTGTCTGCTTATCCTCCAGGGAGACAACAGGTTCGTGTAACATCTACCCAGCCGACGTGCTGACAGGAACAGGGAGCAAATGGGAGACTTGTTGCAAAGGGAAAACCCAATTGTAATACAGATGATTTCTTGATGAGAAAGTCGTGTACTTCAGTTAGTCCAGTTAGATTTCTCCCCTGATATCTGTTAACAGGAGAGAATCTTTTTCTTGAACTGAAAAAAAGAAAATCTAGTCCATCTGCATGTGCTTGTTTATATCAATGCCAGGGAAGGGTGGGAGGAAGATTTGTCCGTGAAATTAACTCAGTGTCATCTTGCACAACTAGCTTGCCCAGAACCATGATGCTCCTACTGCTGGAGGAAAAAAAAAATGAGGCAAGACCCGAAAGGACTCGGGGTCTAATGTGAAAAGTACATCAGGGTGTTGGGAGAAGGTGGGGGCTGGGGGTTGTCGAGAAGCTGCTGGGAGAAGGTCCTGGTTGTGTCTTTTGCGGCCAGCTTGCTCGCATCAGCATGTCATATGTAAAGAACAAAACACCGTCCCTTTTTAATAACACATTTAACTGCCTCTTCATACACAGGAGATCATGATGTACGCCAATTAAAAAAATTCAATCTCAAGTGCAGGTACAGCAGGCCAGTATTTTGGAGACCAGAAAGCTAGAAGAAATCTGTAGTTCTTAACACAGTATGTGGACTGGTAAAATAGTGTTGCAGCAGAGATGACAGTGATTTGGATGTTGAAACCACAGGAAGGGGCGGATGCTTCCAAGGGGGCAACTCAGCATCCCACTGGGAAGTGCAGGAGACAGCAGGAAAGCAGTGCATGTGTGTGTGTGTGTGTGTGTGTGTGTGTGTGTGTGTGTGTGTGTGAACTCACCCACACACTTCCTCCACCTGACAGCAAACTGGCCTCTTCACTGGTGGTTTTATGAATTTCATGTTGTGCAAGGTTTAAATGCTCCCCAGATGGGAATTTATTATTCTGACTTGCTTTGGTTTGCCCTTACTACTCTTAAAGTGTCCCGCTCCATATAAGAATGCCCTTCCATGATGGATATTAACTCAGCTGATTGTGGTAATCCTTTAATTTAATGTATATATGTGTGTGTATATATATATAAATACACACACACATATATATATGCATATATATATATATATATATATATGCATATATATATATATATATATATATATATATATATGAAGTCATTCATTATGCTGTCTACCTCAGGCTTCTGGAGTGTTGTATGTCAATTACATCTCAAGAGAACTAGGGGAAAAAAGAATGTCCTTCTCTCTCCTACAAATAGACTTGGTGATTCATTTCAGCATTTATTTAAAAACATTTGTTGGGGTCCACATTGTGATACGTATGGTATTAGGCACGGAAGATACAGCAATGTAAAAAAACAGACAAGATTTCCCACCCACTTGGAGCTTGTGTTCTACTATACTCTATACTGTATACTGTCTAATATGGCAGCCTTGGACCACATGAGCTGTTAAGTACTTGAAAAGCAGCTGGTTTGTCTTTTTTTTAAAGTAATCTCTATACCCAATGTGGGGCTCAAACTCATGACCCGAGATCAAGAGATGTATGCTCTGCTGAGCCAGCCAGATGTGCTGAAAAGTGGCTAGTGTAAATTGAGTTGTCAGAAGTATAAAATATGGGATTTCAAAGACTTAGCGTTGAAAAAGGAATGGAAAGTATGTCACTTTTTTTTTATATTGATACATATTGAAATGACAATACTTTGGATATTGAGTCAAGTAAAATATATTTCACTTGTTTTTCTTTATAGCTACAAAAAAATTTAAAATTTTGCGTGTGGCTTGAAGTATATTTATTTTTTTAATTAATTTGTTTATTTTAAGAGAGACAGAGAATGCACACCAGTAGGGAAGGGGCATAGAGAGAGGGAGAGAAGAGAATTCCGAGCAGATTCTGTGTTATCAATGCGGAGCCCGATGTGAGGTTTGAACCCTCAAACAGTGAGATCATGACCTGAGCTGAAACCAAGAGTCGGACACTTAACCGACTGAGCCACCCAGGTGCCCCAAAGTGTATTTCTACAGAATAGCCTTGTTCTAGAGCAGTGGTTCTGAAATGGGGGATGATTTTGCACCTACTCCCAAGACGTGGGGAAAACAAGCTTGAGTCTTCCTTTTATGGCTCTGAATCTATCATCCCTTCAGAAGTTCAAACTTTCAGGGCCAACCTTTGACAGGTTCTTAGGCATCACACCTTGGAATTTATGGAAATGCCCCAGGCGATGTCTAGATTTTTCTGCAGTTTAAATAGCTGGGACCCCATGGAGGAGGTCATGGAGAGGACATGACCTCTGGTTGACCTGCAAGCTGGACCCAGGCAATCAGAGTTTCTGCCCCCCCCCCCTCCCCTATCCTTGCCACGTACTACTCTCTGGCCACCATTCCCAAGCTAGCAGCCAGTCCAAGGACATAGCCTTGAGAGAGTAAGGGGTTGTGGAGACCGTCCAGATAATATACATGAATGAACCTTATTAGAGCCTCTGTATAAACTGGTAAGATTCCGGCAAGCAGGTGCCAAGGTCCACTGGCTCAGGGCCACCTGTAAGTTGCCTTGCTTATTAATAACCCTGCCACCCACCCATCTGGAGTGGTCGGCCTTTTTCTTCAGCTCTCTGTGTCCTCGATGTACAAACCAAGACTATCCCAGGTAAGCATTTCTTGCCTTCTTTTGTAGCTTTACAATGTATAGATACATCCCTCAATAGCATGGTTTCATTTTGTCCAATTTTGAGCTTTATGTAAATAGAATCATATGCATCTGTGTATTCTTTGTATCTTGCTTCTTTTGTTCAGTATTATGTTCTTTGGATTCATCTTTATAGTGTCATTATCTCTCTTATGTTTATCTTCACTGCTATATTCATGTAATATTCATGTATAGTACTATATTCAGGTAATAATTTCATGTGACATAGTATATACTATATTATTACCTGAACATGCAAAGTGTTTATCCAGGCTACTGAAGGGGCACATTTAGGCTGTTTCCACTTTGGGGCTTTTTTTTTAAAATATTTTTTTTTAGGTTTATTTATTTTTGAGAGAGACCACAAGTGGGGAAGGGTCAGAGAGAGAGAGAGAGAGAGAGAGAGAGAGAGAGAGAATTCCAAGCAGATTCCAAGCTCTGAGCTGTCAGTACAGAGCCCAATGCAGGGCTTCAACTCACTAACTGTGAAATCATGACCTGAGCAGAAATTGGACACTCACCTGACAGAGCCCCCCCAGGTGCCCCTCACTTTGGCTCTCTTGAACAAGGTGCTTATGAACATCATCCTAGAATTTGAAGGTTGAGTTCACGTGCATAGGTTTCTCTAGGCTACATTCTCATCAAGTTTTAAATCAAAGATCTCTGCACAATGTAACTCTGTATCTACTCCTGAGGTTGAGTAAAAGCAACGCTTCTGAATCTCTTACCAGAATGTTAAAGAACAAAATTCAGCTGAGTAAGTTTGAAGATCTAATTGGCCTTATTAAGCAATTCACGAATCGGCCAGCATCCCATATAGCAAGTAGAGAGGAGCTCCAAGGAGTTGTACAAGATAAAAGGGTTTTTATAGGAAGGGGGCAAGGGCAAGGGCAAGGAAGTTATTACCGAAGAGAGAGAGAGAGAAAGGAAGGAAGGATTGTTCCATTCAAGGGCACCTCTCCTGGGGGGGGGGGGGGGGCGCACGCAGAGGGTCTAATTGCTGACATATCCCAGGGAGGTTGGAATCGCGGTTAGGTTAGGTATTAAGCCCAGGTCTGGTGATTTAGCCTGAGTGGCTCCATTTTGGCCCTGTGGTTTTCTTGTTAACAAGAATCATAAAGACTCTCAAAGGTACCTAAACCTCCTCCCGGTTCCAGGTTTTAGCATCAGTGCTGGTTGAGACCAAAGCCCCAGGGACTCCCTCCTGAACTTTCTTCCATTCTTCCCCCTCTCTTCGCCCGAAGGAGGAAAGAGGTCTTTTGTTTCATGTCTCTGCTTGCACTTCATTCACACCGTTTACCAGAGTGATTTAGCTAAAAACAAAATCTGTCCCATCTTGGAAATTTTCGTGGACTCCCTGGTTCCCTAGGTATAAAGTACCAATTGCCTAGTGAGGCATCAGCGTCTTCTCTGAGCTCCCTGACTGCCAGCCACACACTGTCCTACACTTCCTTTTGGAGGCGATACCAAATGGCTTATTGTTCCCTCTACTGCCCCTCCCGTGCCTTCCGCCACGTTGTTGTTTCTGCCTGGAGAAGCGTTCCCACATCCGGTTTTCCTGGAAGCCCCTACCCATCCTTTAAGACTCCACTTAAACATCATCTCCTCCAGGAAATCCTACTCCTTGCTGCTCCCTTACCGTTGGCCAGGCTGGGTGCCCTTTGCCTGTACCGCCATATCCTCAGGCACTTCTCTCTGTACTAATGTGCATTACATTGTATTATAATTGTCAGCCCTCCTCCCCACTGTGCTGAGAGCTCTCCACTCCCCCCCGCCCCAGATGAGAGGCCTTTCCTGATCTACCTGTGTATTTTCAGGGTCAAACACAATGGTGTGATGGGTAGTATTATTTATCAACTTGACCAAATTGCAGGGGTGCTCAGATAATTTGGCTCAACATTATTTCTGGATGTGTCCGTGAGGGTATTTCTGGATGATATTAGCATCTGACTGAAGCAGACCAACCTCCCCAAGGTGGGTGGGCATCACCCAATCCTCTGAAGGCCTGGAGAGATCAAAAAGGTGGAGGAAGAGAGAATTTGCTATCTCTGCCTGACTCTTAGAGCCAAGACCCTGATCTTCTCCTGCCCTTGGACCAGGACTTAATACCATAGGCACTGCTGAGTCTCAGGATTTCAGACTTGGCCTGGAACTATATCATTGGCTTTCTTGGGTCTCTCCCCTGCTCAGCCTCCAAAATCAATCGAGTCAGTTCTTTTTAATCAATCAATCAATGAATCCATCATATATATATACCCCATATATATATTCTATTGGTTCTTTTTTTTCTGGGAAACCTTGACTAAGATACTTGGTATATGTTAAATAAATATTTGTTGAGCTGAACTGAACTTGGCATTTGAACTTGAGCTTGGCTTAGATGGAAAGCCAGGAAGCCCCATTCACTGTGTTGCAAATAACTGTGTTACAAATAGCTTCTCCCAGAGCTGTGCACTACGGAAGGCCTACGAACCCCCTCCCCATTCCTCGTGTTAATGGTGTCCAATCAAGAGAAAATCGTCTTCGCGTGACCCACTTCGATTCCTGATTTCTAGCCTCAAAACACAGGGTTGTTATCTAACATTAATTAGAATCGAACACTTTTAGAATCCCCTAATACCACCGTGGCCAGTAACTACATCCTTAAATTGAGTGTTTCTTAATGCAAATGGACGTTCATCTAAGAATACATGTTTTCAACGAACACAGCTTGGTGTTTATACAAATATACACTTTATCTTTAATAATAGAGGATTTTTTTTACCTCATGTTCATTTTTCAGAATATAAAGGAATCAGCTTATAATACTCTAAGTAAAGTACAGGACATCAATTTAAAACTTAACTAGGTGGGGCTCCTGGGTGGCTCAGTCGGTTAAACATCTGACTTCAGCTTAGGTCATGAACTCACAGTTGGTGAGTTCGAACCCCACGTTGGGCTCTGTGCTGACAGCTTGTAGCCTGGCACCTACTTCGAATTCTGTAACTCCCTCTGTCTCTCTGCCCCTCCCCCGTGTGCATGCATGTGCTCCATCTCTCCCTCCTTCTCTCTCTCTCTCTCTCTCTCTCTTTCCTGCTCAGGAGTGAATAAACATTAAAAAAAAAGGTTTAAAACTTAACTAGATGAACAGAAATGTATGGGAAAATTCTCTTCAAATATTTGCTATGTTTGATTTTTCTTGTGTGCCTTTGTCCTAAAAGTCAAAAGCAAGGCATGGAGTCCAGTTAAAGATTTCAGCTCATTGGGTCTATGAAAAAAGGTATTTTTTTATTTTTTTTTTCACGATAACAGGTATTTTCTTATAATTCACAGAGCAAAGTGTGTGAGAGAGAAGTTGTACATGTAGGAGGTTCACCTTGGCTCCCTCCACACCTGTGGCAGACATCACCAATTGATTCCAGCACACATTTCCTCTGAGGCTGGCAGAGACTCGATATCCTTTATGAAATGAAGAAATAGCAAGTGCTCCAACAGATCTAAGAGGTGAAACACATTTGCTACTTTGTGGGGCGCCTGGGTGGCTCAGTCAGTTAAGTGCCTGACTTTGGCTCAGGTCATGATCTCACAGTTTGTGAGTTCAAGCCCGGCGTCAGGCTCTGTGCTGACAGCTCAAAGCCTGGAGCCTTCTTCAGATTCTCTGTCTCCCTCTCTCTCCGCCCTCCACCACTCACGCTCTGTCTCTCTGTCTCTCTCTCTCTCTCAAAAATAAACATTAAAAAGAAGAAAAAGAAACACATTTGCTGCTTTAGACTGAAAAGTGCCAAGAAGTTTTTAGGCAAAAGGTTGTCTCTTGTTTTTCTGAATTGGATAAGAGTGTTTTCTAATTGATACTAAGGATGGCCCTAACATACCAAATATTGGATTGAAATTTCCTTCAGCATCAATATTGACTTCTCCCAGGAAGGTCTTTCTGGTTTCTGCATCCTGCACTGATATTTCTCTTCTGTCTTCATTTTTTTAATTTTTTTTTTTTTTTTTAGTTTTTATTTATTTTTGAGAGAGAGAGAGAGAGAGAGACAGAGTGCAAGCGGGAGAGGAACAGAGAGGGTGATGGGCTCTGAGCTGTCAGCACAGAGCTGGATGCAGGGCCTCGAACTCACAAACCATGAGTTCGTGACCTGAGCTGAAACTGGACGCTTAACGGATGAGCCACACAGGCGCCCCTCTTCTGTCATTGTTAATGGTCCTTAGAATTTGTGCCAAACTGGGCCGCCTGGGTGGCTCAGTCGGTTAAGTGTCCGACTTCGGCTCAGGTCATGATCTCATGGTTCATGAGTTCGAGCCCTATGTCGGGCTCTGTGCTGACAGCTCGGAGCCTGGAGCCTGCTTCCGATTCTGTGTTTTCCTCTCTCTCTGACCCTCCCCCCATTCATGCTCTCTCTCTGTCTCAAAAATAAATAAACGTTAAAAAAATTTTTTTTTAGAATTTGTGCCAAACCGTTTAGTTTCCAATTAGATTGGTAAATTCCTTGGGAGCAGGAACAGTATCTTCACTTGTGGTAAACGTGACAGGATGCTGATCACATAGTAGATACTCACTTAAGTATTCCCTCTTTCGATTGTTGGTATGTAAGGACAAGAAAGCAGGAAGAGAATGGTCTTACTCTCTCCATAAGTTTCCAGGAAAAAATATCTATACACAAAATTTGGTGAGAGCACAAACCAAAACAAGATCAAAATATTTTCCCTACCCTTTCAAGTGCCACACCTTCAAATGCTGTATAGTCCAATGGTGGAAGGAAACCGAATCAGAGACCACACTACCCGGAATTCAGAAGACATTCAGTTAGTGCTGAGTTTAATAATTTAATATTTCAGGGCGCCTGGGTGGCTCAGTCAGTTAAGCGTCTGACTTCAGCTCAGGTCATGATCTTGCACTCCGTGAGTTCGAACCCCACATCAGGCTCTGTGCTGACAGCTCGGAGCCTGGAGCCAGCTTTGGATTCTCTGTGTGCCTTCTCTCTCTGCTCCTCCCCCACTTAGGCTTTGTCTCACTTTGTCTCTCAAAAATAAACACATGTTAAAACAAATTTAAAAAAAATAATTTAATATTTCAAATAACCTTCCCACACCCAGTGTCCAACAAGATTCTTAATGCTGGATTTTTGTAATTCTCTGAACTTAAAATTCTGTTGCAGTCCTTCCCCAGAACACTCTATTCTGTCAATGAAATGACTGCCTCTGCCTAAGGTTTGCCTCTTCTTCACCTCTGCCCCAGCTTGTCCCCTGTCTGAAAGCCTTCTTCCCTTCTGTCTTCATAGGCCGGGCCTTTGAAGTCAACACAGGGATTCCCTCTGACATAAGTGATAAGGAAGCCTCTCCTTCTGGAAGTCCACAGGATGCTTTCTGCAGTGTACTTAGGGTTTGGATCCTACTACACCTCAGAACATGGAGTTAAGCATTTACTACACAGCCGGTTGCCTGGGTGGCTCAGTTGGTTAAGCCTCTGACTTCAGCTCAGGTCATGACCTTGTGGTTCATGGGTTCAAGCTCCGTGTCGGGCTCTGCACTGATGGTGCAGAGCCTGCTTGGGATTCTGTCTCTCTCTTTCTCTCTGCCCCTGCCCTACTTGTGTGCTCTCTCTCTCTCAAAAATAAATAAAACATTAAAAAAAAAAAAAGACTCTGGTACACCCCTCCATTAGCTTCCTTTACTGCCACTGCCTGGCTAAGTGACCTCAGGCAAAGCTCTAATCTTCTTTAGGCCTCAGTTTCTCCATCCATAAAATGGACATAAACACAGCACCAACCCCAAAGAGTTCCTCCAAGGACTTAGTAAAATAACTACAAAGCACTTCACAGCCAGGCGTATAGTAAGTGTTCCTTTAAATATTGGTTCTCAGGAGACCCTGACTGGCTCAGTCGGTGGAGCATATGACTCTGGATCTTGGAGTTGTGAATTCGAGCCCCATGTTGGGTGTAGAGATTGCTTAAAAAAAAAACCTCAAAAAATAAATAAGTAAGTAAATGTTAGTTCTCGTTATGATCATGCAATCTGATATTGGTTTGTAATGTTAACATCTGGCCTCATACATTGCAGACTTTTTAGTTTAAGAATATGTTGGGGCATCTGGGTGGCTCAGTCGGTTGAGCATCTGACTTCAGCTCAGGTCATGATCTCGCAGTTCATGGGTTCGAGTCCCATGTCAGGATCTGTGCAGACAGCTTGGTGCCTGGAGTCTACTTCAGATTCTGTGTCTCCCTCTCTCTCTCTGCCCCTCTCCCACTCATGCTCTGTGTCTCCAAAAATGAATGAACATTAAAAAAAAGAAATTTAATGAAATGCTAATGAAATTTAAGCGTCTCAAAGGCATGGGCGAGTTCATCTTCTACATCTGTATCAAGCAGCATCTGGTGGGTAACAAACCGCCCCAAAGCTTAGTGGCTTAAAATAACACTCCATACTTCACCAGTAATTTAGTGTGTGCTCTTGATCACGTGGTTGGCATTTGGAGTTGGGTTCAGCTGGAAAGTTCTTCCGTTCCCCTCATGCATCCATGGTCAGCCGCTGGCCAGCCACACTGCTGTTTGCCAGCTGAGATGGCAGGCGTGAGGAGGACATATCTCTCTCCTAGATGCAAGAGGCAGAGACAGACTCCACCTCCTGATGGGGGAAGGGCAGACAGGTTGCAAAGGGATAGTGCTAGAGAGAAAGTAGAGAAAAGTCATGTTTGCGCTCTCTGGAACCACAGCTGAGCCTAATACCCACCTCCTGTGCAGGAAACCCTCGCGGGATGAGTGTTTCTCTTAGCAACTGAATTTAAAAATTTGGCAAATGGTATTTGTTTATTTGTGCCCTGCAACCCGGCAGAGCCTGCCCTGGGGACTGCTGTTAAGCCCCGGATTTCCTACTGACTGACTCTGTGATCTTGACCCTGAGCCTCTGGGGTTTTCATGAATAAAATGGAGATTATAATTCTCACCCCACAGAGTTGTAATTTGGGCATGAGTACAACTTAACCTCTCTACACCTCAGTTTCCTCGTCTGAAACATGGGCACAAATCCTCCCCCTCTCGCAGGGCTTTGGGGAGCATTCCAGTGGGACGGTGTGTGCAAAATGCTTTGCTGAAGTGATCGTGATTATTCCTACTTGGATCACATTGCTTCGCACAGCGGTGTTAACACTCAGTAAATGTTGGGTCCAACAAAGCACCCTGGCTATAGAAATCCCAGCTTCCGTTCGATTTGTTGCCAAAAGAGATGCCCTGAAACACTCCAGGTGAAGAACCCCAAGTCCACGGATGCTGCCCAAGGAGCTCTTGGAAAATCTGCTCCTGCAAGCAGTCTCTGCCAGTCCCGCCCAATAACCTCTGGGGCCCACTGTTCCTGTCTGCTGGACACCTCTGCCCGTTTCTCAACCATCCAGCCACAGCGCCGTGGCCAACACCTGCAAAGCGAAAGTAGGTCACCTTAATAGGCGAGATTTTAGAGGCAGGCCAGATGCATGAGAAAGGGCCGGAGCGGGTGAAGCCAGTTGTCAGGGATGAGAGGTAGAGAGCGGGGGACCAAGGGGGAAGAAGGGAGAAGAGGAAAGGAGGAGAGAAAGGAAGGAAGGAAGGAAGGAAGGAAGGAAGGAAGGAAGGAAAGGGAAAGAGGAGGGGAGGAAGAAGGGTAGGAGGGAGCCTGGGAGGCCGATGGCAGATTTGCGGGCTGCGGGGCAGACAGTTCCAGGTGGCCTCGGAGACCAGAGGCTGGAGATGCTAAGTGAGCCGTTGTATCTGCTGCCCACTTAATTGCCTGCGGAAGCCGCAGCGACAGAGGAGGCCCCGCCCTCTGCCAAAGCTTTCAGAGTGCTCCCTGGGGCTTCACTCCCTCTAGGGGACTCCCATTTAGGCCAGTGTTAATGGGTCCCCTGCCGAGAAGCTCTCCACCGTGCAGTTAAAAATGCCTCGTTCAGATAATCACCATCAGAACCCAAAAGGCCCCCGGGCTGGAAAGGTGAGCTCGGGCTGCGCTTCTGGGCAAGCCCGGAGCAAGGCACCTGCTCACCTGCCCTTTTGCAGGCAAATGGCAGGGTTCTGCAGACTCCCGCCTTGCAGCGTGAAGAATGCCCAACAGGGGAGGGCCCTTAGCGCAAACCCAGGATCCGACTTCAGATCCAGCCTGACAGCAGAACAGGGGAAGAAATCCCAGGCATCTGGAATCTCCCCCCAGGGAGGCTCCCAGGCAGTTAGGCAGGGTTCCCTGGGTGGGCACCAGCCCGTGTGGCAGGCTCCGGGGACGCTGTAGCCCTGCGCCCAGGGAGCATAGATTTCCAGGAGGGGACAGAGAGGCCACATAAACCTGTGAGTAATTAAAATAACTTTAGAGGGACACCTGTGTGGCTCAGTCGATTAAGCGTCCGACTTTGGCTCAGGTCATGATCTCATGGTCTGTGAGTTCAAGCCCTGTGCCGACATCTCGGAGCCTGGAGCCTGCTGTGGATCCTGTGTTTCCCCTCTCTCTGTCTGCCCCTTCGCTGCTCATGCTCTCTCTGTCTCAAAAATAAACATTAAAAACTTAAGAAAATAATAAAAAATAAAATTAGAAAGTGGAGAGAATAAGTAGGATGGTGTGCTGATGCTTGGCCTGGAGTGGGGACCACGAAGAAGGGTGCCATTAGGCAAAGTGATAGGGAAGGCCTCTCTCAGGGTAAGACTCTCCAGCCAAAGCCTGAATGTTGCTGTAACCAGAACTCTAGAGGTCCAGTGCTTGGCGTGTGTCAGATTAGACATGCCCCGTGTAAGAGTCGAAAGCAAAGAACTTTTCGTTACTCGTTACGAGTAAGGAGATGAGGAGATCGTTCTCAAAGCATCGTCTCCCAGCGGGGTTAGTACAGGAATCTCTTATTCAGTGTGTCAGGGGCCGGGGACAGGGAGCTTGCAGAGACACTGCTGTCCCAATGGCACACCCCTCACACGTCACCATGCTAGTGCACACATCGTATGTTCAAAACGTGGCAGGAAATTCTGAATAGTATGATGAGCTAAAGGTGACTTTAGGTCAGCTCGGGGGGGGGGAGGGGGGGCTTCTGTGTGAGCCCTCAGCTCCAGGCTGGCTCCAGCTGGCTCACATACGGGGACTCTCAGGCAAAACACCTATTTTGGGGTGTCCTTGGCTGTTGGTTCTGCAGAACGAGACCCGTATATACCTTCCCTGCTTTTGTCCCCTCCTCTTTTCTGCCAATAGCGTTCAGTCCCCTATTTGAGGAACGTCTCCTGGCATCCCAGCTAACTAGATGCCGAAGCTGGGATCTGAGAACGGAATATCCCGCTTGGAGGGCAGAGCAGGCCAAGGCCTGAGTTTGGAACCAGCTTAGCATGTTAGAAGAACAGACAGAAGGCCAGTGTGATGAGACTATAGTGAGTTGATGAGAGACAGAACCAGAGAGGCTGGTTGTCGTAGCCAGACTCTAAGACAGCCCCCAGCGAACTTTCAGGACTGAGGCACCCTTCTCAACACACATGGGAGGGCGACGATTTGAGCCCGACACCGTGAAGTGACCAGATTTCTCAAACTTGAAAGCGGCCAGACTTCCTACACCACCACGCTTTTCGTGAATAAAAATTCGACCGAATAAGTTGTAAAGATCTAATTGGCTTTATTAATTGATTCATGAATCAGGCAGCATCCCACCTAGCAGGTAGAGGGGTGCTCCAAAGGGCTGCAGAAAGAAAAGGGTTCTAAAGGGAGAAAGGGAGCAGAGAAAGGGGAAATTATTACCTATGCATCCATTGGTTTAGGCAAGGTCACCATCCTAAAGGGAACAGAAGGGGGTCTATCAGTAAACTTCCCAGTGTGGACCAGAAAATTCCCCTGTTGACTGGTGAAAGCTTACATTCCTGGGGTGCCTGGGTGGCTCAGTCGGTTAAACATCCAACTTCAGCTCAGGTCATGATCTCGTGGTTCATGAGTTCAAGGCCCGTGTCAGGCTCTGTGTTGACAGCTCAGAGCCTGGAGCCTGTTTCAGATTCAATGTCTCCCTCTCTCTCTCAGCCTCTCCCTTGCTCACTCTCTCTCTTTCAAAAATAAACAAACATTTAAAAAAAATAAAGCTTACATTCCTGGGGGGCAGGGGTTGAAACTGTAATGAGGTGAGGTATTAAGTCTTGGTTGACTGACTTGGGACCCTAATCTAAGTGACACCATTTTGGACCTGTGGTGTTTTGGGGGTTTTTTTTTTTTGTATTGTTTTGTTTTTTAACAATTCTCTAAGGGATATTCTGTGTTTTTTAATTAGTGTTAATGGAACATGTTGAACTCCTTGATGCCCTAGAATCTTCTGCATATTTGTGATGACTTAACCACCTATTTTAACTGATGTCTCCCCCACCCCCATTTATGTACTAAGGAAAGCTGTTCAAGTGAGTCATACGTGCATCAGGTCTCACCTTCCCTGCATTTTACAGCAAGCTCCCAGGAGACTCCTGGGGACTGTCCTTCTGGTGGTGCTGCATTTGGTGGCGAATGGAGGACTTGTTCCTAATACTCCCTTTAGAATGGGTCAGGCTGTGCCAGTATAGGGTCAGGGAAAGCTCTCTGAACCAATGGCTGGCAGCGTTCAGTGTCGATGACCCATCCATGTGCCAGCGCCCCGGGAGACCTGAGGAGGGAGCGTGGGATTAATAGCTCAAAGGACCCAGCACAGAAGAAGACAGGCCAGGGGCTAAATCCAGCTGAGCCTCTAAAGGCTGTGTGAATTGAGGAACAGTTAGTTGCCCTCTCCGGGCCTCTGACGCTTTAGCCATAAAATGTTACACATTGCGCTTTCTAAGTAAGGCGAAGGGGATACAATGATGCCTAAAATTAAGTAACCCATCTCAGGATACTAGCAACAGGGCACAGTGGTTATAAGTGGTGGCTCTGGGGCCTGGCCACCTGGTTCACATCCCCGGGTCTTCTCGTTGCTGCCTCATGAGCCTTTGCCAAAGACATGGCTACTCCGTCCCTCAGTTTCCTCATCTGTATTATGGGCATAATGACGGCACCCACCTCATTAGATTGCTCTCCAAATGAAAAGAGCAAAGCACTTAGAACAGTGTTTGGAATACATTCAGTAAATGCCAGCTCTTATTCTTTAAGTGTGCCAGAGTGCCTGAGACATAGTGAGAACTAGATGAAGAGTAGCCATGATTAGGAGAAACAACCAGCCCACCAACAGAAAACATCAAACCTTACAGGTTCTGGTGAGTTCTCCAGTGTTGCCCCCAGTCTGTCTGAACCCTTAGATATGGATTGAATGCAGCTGTTCTTCCTTTTTATTATTTTTTTTCAAACGTTTATTTATTTATTAAGTGTTCACTTATTTTTGAGAGAGAGAGAGAGAGAGAGAGGTAGAGCTTGAGCAGGGGCGGGGGGGCAGAAAGAGAGGGAGACACAGAGTCCGAAGCAGGCTCCAGGCCCCAAGCTGTCAGCACAGAGCCCGATGCGGGGCTTTAACCCACAAACTGTGAGATCATGACCTGAGCCAAAACCAAGAGTCTGTTGCTCAACCAACCGAGCCACCCAGGCATGAGTCCCAGGCAAAGCTCGTTTGCAGAACATGCATGTCATAGTCTGACTCTCAAGGAGCCATCTCATGTCCACGCTTTGGTTCCATGAGCCATCCACTGACCATGGTCCCACCTCACTGCTCCACACAGACTTCTCCATGTGGCAGTCTCCATGGAAAGGGGCCACCAGAATTCCTTGTCACATCCTCTCTTTTGATGCTTAATGCTACTCTGTCACCTTGCAAAGCATCACTCTCATCTTGCAAGAATCCCATGTGGCCAGGGAGTTAATCTAAAAAGACCAGGGGCACCTGGGTGGCACAGTCGGTTAAGCGTCCGACTTCAGCCAGGTCACGATCTCGCGGTCCATGAGTTCGAGCCCCACGTCGGGCTCTGGGCTGATGGCTCGGAGCCTGGAGCCTGTTTCCGATTCTGTGTCTCCCTCTCTCTCTGCCCCTCCCCCATTCATGCTCTGTCTCTCTCTGTCCCAAAAATAAATAAACGTTGAAAAAAAATTTTTTTTTTAAATAAAAAGACCAAACCCTTCCCTCTATCTATCTATGAGCCTAGAAATAGGCTTTTCCAGGAATACTTTAGCAACTGTTCATCCTCTGGCCAGTCCTGGTTCGGAAAGGGTTAATGCTAGTTTTGTTTTGATGGACCCGAAATATGAAGGGGTAGCAGTTCTTCTGGTTCCTACCCTAAAATTAAATCAGTCTTTCTAGGGAATGGTGGCACTGGAAAGATTAAGAGCTATATTTTGTTATTCATTAAATTTTTTTTCCTTTTTATTCTGAATTTCATTAGCTTTGTGTTAATATTGTGACCAAAATTAATCTTAGACCAGAGTCAAAGCATTATTCTACATGTTCCTTAAAATATATTTTACCTTCAGAAACTTGGCAAGTGGGAAATATAATTCACTATTAAAACAGGCCTGCTAATTTGCAGTATTCAGAGAATTGTGGAGGAAAACAAGAAATAACACAAAGGAAGAATTTGGAGAAGAAAACACGAGATTAGTGCAAAACAAAAGACCCGCTCAGACCTAAAGGAACAGGAAGATTCCCTATCTTGGCTGTTGTAGTAACTGATGCTGTAATAAACATGGGGGGGGTGCAGATATCTTTTCGAATTAGTGTTTTCATAGTCTTGGGGTAAATCCAGTGATTGCTGGGTCATTGGGTAGTTCTCCTTTAACTTTCTGAGCACCCTCCATGCTGCTTTCCACAGTGGCTGCACCAGTTTGCATTCCCACCAACAGTGCACGAGGGTTCCTTTTTCCACATACACTCACCAACGCCTGTTGTTTCTTGTGTTTTTGATGTTAGGCATTCTGACAGTCATTGACAGTCAAGTGGTATGTCATTGTGGTTTTAATTTCCATTTCCCTGATGATGAGTGATGTTGAGCATCCTCCCATGTGTCTGTTGGCCATCTGGATGTCTTCTTTGGTAAAATGTTTATTCAGGTCCTCTGATCATTTTTAATAGATTATATGTTTTGGGGAGCTGGAGTGTCCTTCCATAGATGGATGGATAACAAAGATGTGATACACACACACACACACACACACACACACACACACATGCACACACACACACACACACACACACACGCACAGGAATATTACTCAACCATAAAAAATGAAACCTTGCCATTTGCAACAACATGGATGGATCGAGATGGTGTAATGTTAAGTGAAGTAAGTCAGTCATAGAAAGACAAGTACCATATGATTTCACTCATGTGGAATTTAAGAAACAGACGAACAAAGGAAAAAAGAGACAAAAAAAAGTTTTTACGAGAACAAAGTGATGGTTATCACAGGGGACGTGGGGAGGATGGGTTAAATAGGTGATGGGGATTAAGGGGTGCACTTGTTATGATGAGCACTGAGAAATGTATAGAACTGTTGAATCATATTGTATGTATGAAACTAATACAACACAGTAGTTAATTATACTTTAATAACAAAATAAATGAAGGAACTGTAAGACAGTATTTTCTGCAAAAGGCCAGATAGGAAATAACATTCAACTTTTGGGGCCATACAATTTCTATGGCAGCCGCTCACCTCCACCCTTGTTTGTGAAGAGCAGCCACTGACCATATGTGAATGAGCAAGTGTGGTTTGTGTTCTTCTCATGAAACTTTACTGATGCAAATGAAACTTGAATTTCAGATAATTTTCCTACGTCGCCGATATTCCTTGTTTTTCTCCCCCTGACTATTTATTTATATAAAATTTTTTAATGTTTATTTATTTTTGAGACAAAGAGAGACAGAGCATGAACGGGGGAGGGTCAGAGAGAGAGGGAGACACAGAATCTGAAACAGGCTCTGGGCTCTGAGCCATCAGCCCAGAGCCCGACGCGGGGCTCGAACTCACCAGGTGTGAGATCATGACCTGAGCTGAAGTCGGACGCTTAACCGACTGAGCCACCCAGGGGCCCCTAAAAATTTTTTTTAAAAGAAAAATTGTGAACAAATCTAGATCTGTACCTAGTGGGGAGTTTCAGTTCAGACACCAGTCAGAGAGTGGCAAACAAAAGATGTCTAAATTACTTCTTCTGGTAGTCTTGTCCCTCTGTGTTCCACTGCCACACAAGCAGATCCTTAGGCCAAATGATCTAATTTCTGGGCATTTCCCCCCCACAGATATAAGCAAATATATGTGTGCAAGGGTATCCCTGACAACACTGTCATAGAGAAAAACTGGAAACAGCCTGAACACCTGTATTCAGCACTAAAGAAACACGTGGAAGATCCATAGTGTGGGGAATCGTGCAGCAGTTACAAAGAATGAGGTCAGCTTTGATAAACTGATGTGGATCAACGTCCAAGATGTCTTGTTAAGGAAAAAAAGAAGGTGCAGAATAGCGGGTTTAGTATTATTCCTGTTTGCTTGAATATGAAGAGTAAAAAAAGTTAAGAAGGAAAAATCCTGTTCTACGAATAGCAGTTGGGGTGCCTGGGTGGCTCAGTCGGTTAAGTGTTTGACTCTTGATTTCAGCTCAGGTCATGATCTCACAGTTCGTGGGCTCAAGCCCCACGTAAGGCTCTGCACTGATGGCACAGAGCCTGCTTGGGATTCTCTCTCTCTACCACCCCTCTGGTCCTCTCCCACTCATACTCTCTCAAAATAAATAAACATTTTAAAATAAATAAACAGCAGTTATCTTGGGGGATGAAGATAATGATGGGCTTTAATATTTCATTTTAGGGGTGCCTACGTGGCTCAGTAGGTTAAGTGTCTGACTTCGGCTCAGGTCATGATCTCAACAGTTTGTGGGTTTGAGCCCCACATCGGGCTCTGTGCTGACAGCTCAGAGCCTGGAGCCTGCTCTGGATTCTATGCCTCCCTCTCTCTGCCCCTCCCCCACTTATGTGTGCGCATGCACACATGCTCTCTCTTTCAAAAATAAACATTTAAAAAAGTTACTATTTCATTTTAACCCTTTCTGTACTCCAGATTGTTTGCAACCGATATTTTTGTTACTTTATATAACAATTAACTTTAGGGGTCAACTTGAGTGGGATGTAGGGTGTCCATTTATCTGGTTAAACATTATTTCTGGGTTTCTGTGAGGGTGTTTCCAGAGGAGGTTAGCATTTGAACTGGTGAACTGAGTAAGGTGTCTATCACTCCTTGATATGCGTGTCATCATCCAATCCATTCATATGTCAAATAGAACAAAATGGCAGAGGAAGGGGGAATTCACTCTCTGCCTGACTGTTCCCCTGCCCCAGGGACTCCTGGTTCTCAGGTCTTCAGACTCAGAATGGATTCTACACCACTGACTTTCCTGACCTTAGGTCTTTGAATTATTCCACTGGCTTTCCTGGGCCTGTAGCTTGCAGGTGACAAATTGTGCAATTTCTCAGCCTTCATAAGCTAGTGAACCAGTTCTTTATCATTAAATTTAATTTTAGATATAAATGTCAATGTAGATATAAAGATTTATGTATCTATATAGAGAGACATGTCTGTATCTTATCTTTCCATCCATCCATCCATCCATCCATCCGTCTATCCATGCACCCATCCATCCTGTCTGTCTATATCCATTGATCCATCCATCCATCCATCCACCTATCCATCCATCCATCCATCCATCCATCCATCTATCCATGTACCCATCCATCCTGTCTTTCTATCTATCTATCCATCTATCTCATATTGGTTCTCTCCTGGAGAACCCTAACAAATATACTTTCATACTAAAAATTAATTTTGAAGAAGATTCTGTCTTTACAATAGGACTGGAATCAGAGAAGGGTTAACCCAAAGCCTGCATAATTTTACTTAAAATTATTGTGGAAATAAAGAATGAAAGAATCGGAGTGTTTTTTTTAATTTTTCATCCAGTCAGTATTTAGTATACAATTGTATGATGTGGTTCATGGGAGTTTTCTTCAAATGTATTTATTCTTTCAGTTCACATTTGCTGTACAAACACTCTGTATTAGCAGGAGATTCTGATTTAATGAGATTTATGTGACTTTGAAGGAAGTTTTTCAAAGAGTTGTTTCCAAAGATGATTGAGTGTGTTAGAAGTTATAGTGTGAGATGTGATATCATCCTTGTTTTAGGTTTGAAAATGGAGACTTGATTGTGTCACTTTCACAAGGTCACACAATTGATAAGTGTTAGATTTAGAATCTAGATGTGTCTAAGTTCAAAGACCATGCTCTTTCTACCAGTGTCAGAGACCAAGATCCCTTCTCCCCTTTTGTCAATGTAATAAAATCTCAAATTTTTAGCTAGACATATAGCCACCCAGAATAAAGATTACACAACCCAGACTTTCCTGTAATTGGGTATGGATGTATAAATAAATTCCAGGTGGGAGAAGAAGTAATCTGTTCTGCCTTCTAGGAAACTTCCTAAGAGGTAGCTACCATGTATCTTTGGCCTCTACTTCCTTCCTTTGTTCTTCCTGCTGGCTGGAGTACCAGCAGCTATCTTGGACAATGAGGTAAAAATCATGTATTGAATATAGAAAGAGCATGAATCCCCAAGAACTATGCAGCTTCTGTACAGCTTCAGATTGCCTGCCTTTAGATGTCACTTATGTGAAAAAGAAATACATTTCCATTAAATCAGCATCATTAGGGTTTTACTGCAGTTGAACTTAATCCTATTCAACTATTATAACGTAATGCCTTCCAACCTGTCATCGTTTTGTGGGAGAAAGCCCTGAAACTACTATCAGTAACAATTTCACCTCAAAAAATCTTGAGAGAATCAGGTTGCATAAGCCAATACCGATAAATATATAGCTTGTTGAGAGGGATTGCATGATGTAATTCTTCCTGAAGCAATTGGCAATGGAGATTCACTGTTCCCCAGATCATCTGTCGACCTCCCCTTCACTTTGATCAACATTTATGCTCCAAGCAATAAATGGATATAGAATGTGGGGAAGAGAGGTCAAGAGAGAGTGTTCTACCTCTTGTCCCTAAGTGCAGTGTATGGCTCACTTCTTAATAAAACCTATTTAAAAATGTTAGAATGGAAGCAGGGTCAATCATTTTGGATAATAAATGTATTGAGGACACACAGAAAACATCTTCTATAAACATTATCTCAAGTGTATTATATTTATATAGTATTTGCTGAAGACTGTATTTTCTCCTCTTGAACTATCAAGGGACTTTACCAAAAATATTCTTGTGTCCATATTTGATAAAGATAAACTTATTCCAAGGAATTTTTAAAGTGAGACTAACTCAGAGAAATAACAAGAGAAAAGCTAAGGCTTACTGGCCTTTTTACCTCATTCAGAATCCTAAAAAAGTACCCTACATGACATTCACAAAATAGAAATATAATACCGTAACATAAATGGACAGTTTGTACTAAAATGTTGTAAAGGAAGATGCAGAATTGCATTATTTTTGCTTTTGTGCTGATTTTTTAAAATTATATTTTCATTATTTGTCCATTTCCTTGTGCTACAGGAAATAGTACATTGAAATACGAAGTTAACATTTAACTTTGAAGTTTCCTTTTTAAAAACCTAAATGAAAAGATTTACAAAAGTCAGTAACTATCTGCTTTCAGTTCTACATTCATTTTTTAAGCATGACTCATCTAGCGATTCCTAATTAGTGGTAACCTCCAAATGGGTCGTTTTGGCTTAAATTCAATCTCAATTTTTTTTCCCTGTATGGTATTTGACTTGTTAATTGTCAGTGTAGTCATGGGAGAAAAAGAGTGATTTTTCAACAGCAGGTAACAAATATAAACTAGCATGGGGCCTGTGTATTTCACAGAGTCCCTAAACCATGTACCTTTGAACTCAATCTAAGTACTAGATCACATGATTGCTCTTCAGTCCATTTCTGTCATAATGGCTCTTGAAAAGTATGCTACTTTTTTTGACAACCACCTTTTTTTTTTAAATACCCAATATTACTTCCCCAAAACACATTGAATACATATGCTATGAGAAGTGATAGTTTGACACTATGGTTTCAGGCAAAGACACTCTCTCCAATTTACCCAACACAACTGTTTTAAGTCAGAAAATATCAAGTGGAACAAATTTGAATTGCAAGCCATATTTGGATGAACCCAAAAGATTTTCCCTGTATGTATACACCAAGATAAAGGGGCAAGGAGGCAGTGACTTCTATAGCATTCTAGTACATTCTGCACATGTACTATTTCCATGAGTGCTCTCATATCTCAGCTTCTTTTGTCCTAAAGGTGTTTATCTGAGCTCTAGTGTTATTCTTTCAAGCAGTTTGAGTGCAAGATAACCTACCCACCAGCCCCCAAAATGGTTCAGAAATTACTGAAGAAAATGGCATGGAAGGAAAAATGCACCTTTCAAAGAAATGATTACCTTGCTCACCTCCATAATTAAGTCTTATCTTCCTCCCTTGCCAAGTACAATAACCCTTCTTTGCATTGTATATTATGTACACACTATATTTATGTACTTTCTATTTTTTATTTAGTACTTCAGTAAACTTGTTTTTATTGTTCACTTGATGTATTTTTCTATCTTTGAAAATTTTGAGGATATTTTGGATTGAGATGGAACATATCATAATTTTCCCATTGAAAGTAATGGAATTTTTTTTCCCATTCAATGGCTTTTTATTCGGTAGCAAAGCTTTTATGAGTGAGTTGAGGTAATTCAACAAGAGATAGGTATAGAGATTATTCCCCATGCGAAAATAGACCAACAAGTAGTCTTACTCACTTGACATGTGTTGGACAGAATCTTAATATAGACCCCAAGGTATGCTGTCCTTTTGGCAAAAATTGTCCTGCATAATCCCCAGGACTATAAAGATGATGGATTTTGTTCTCATGATTAGGTTATGTTATGTGGCATGGTTGACTTTAAGATAAAGAGATTATCCCAGTGGGGATGATCTATTCACATGAGCCTTTAAAAAGTAGAGTTTTCTCTGGCTGGTCATAAACAGGGACATCAAAGAGGCTCAAAGCATGAGAAGGACCCAGTTTCAGGGAGATTCTTTGCTGCTGAAGGCGGGGCCACATGTCAAGAACCTAAGATCTGCCTCTAGAAGCTGAGAATGGTCTCAGGTCAACAAGCAGCAAGACAACAAAGACATCAATCTTACAACCCCAAGGATGTGAATTCTGCCAACAACCCAAGGTTGTTCAGAAATAGAACTTTCTGCAGTTGAACCTCTAGATTAGGATGCAGATTGGTGGATACCCTGATTTCAGCCTTGAGGCATCTTCAGAGAGTTTTCTTTAATGTTTATTTATTTGTTTTGAAAGAGAGCATGTGTGCATGTGTGAGGAGGGTGAGGGGGCAAGAGAGAGGAGAGAGAGAATCCCAAGCAGGCTCTGCCCTGTCAGCGCAGAACACACATGGGGCTGGAACCCATGAACCGTGAGATCATAACCTGAGCCCAAATCAAGAGTTTGATACAGTGTGCCTGGGTGGCTCAGTCAGCTAGGTGGCTGACTCTTGGTCTCAGTGCAGGTCATGATTTCACGGTTCAGGAGTCTGAGCCCCACATTGGGCTCTGCCCTGCTAGTGCAGAGCCTGCTTAGGATTCTCTCTCTCTCTCTTTCTCTCTCTCTCACTCTCTCTCTCTGCTCCACCCCAGCTCTTTCTCTCTAAACAAACAAACAAACAAACAAACAAGCTTTAAAAAGAAGAAGAGTCAGATGCTTAACTGACTGAGCTACCCGGGAGCCCCTACCTTGAGGCCTCTTTAGCAGAGAACTCCAGACCTACAGAACTTGGGACAAATAAAAGAGTGTTCTTTTAAGTGCTAAGTTTATGGTAATTTGTTACACAGCAACAGAAAGTGAATATACCCCTTATTAGGATCAACTAAGTTATACTACAGTTAAAAAAGTATTTTAGAAGCCACAGACTCTCAGAATCTTACAATAGTCAAGGTTTGTTTATTACTAGCACAAATATCCAACATGTGTCATTGGAAGGAGTCCTCTCACAAAGGTCACCCAGGGACCCAAGATGTGGAGGCTCCCTTTTAGGAAGTGCTTCCGTGATTGCTGGGGGAAGAGCAGAGCAAGAGGGTTTTACAGCAGCCTCGCCATGGCTCATGTCCCTTTGCACACCAGCCGTTGACTAGTTGCATTAAGTAGTTGCATGGCTTTGCCCAATGTCAAGGAGGCTGAGAAGTATGATCTCCTTTTACTGGCAAACAATATTCATCTCACCCATGACCCTCTGAGTCTGCTGTCCTTTATCCCCTCACTTCCGGACCTTGGCAGATTCCACCAATACAGTGCATGTGGGGTAGATTGAAGAGCACATCCATTCAGACATCTAAGACTAGCCATTTGCAGAACGAATCAAGCCGACAGGTGTATGTAGTTAAGACTTCACACGGTTCTTTACATTTCTAAATCAGTTGCCAACATTTAAAAGATTGGAACTTTTCCCGTAAAAATTTCCATCCGTGGATTCTCTCAAAACGTTTGGAGATCTCGCAATGATCTACTTCAGAGAGCAAGGTGGAACTATGTGGCCTGACCTACAGAGTTTTCTACAGTGCACTGTTACTTGAGAAAAAAATAGCGTAAAAGTTGTTTATAGTATGTATAATAGAATGTATAGAAAATGAACTAGAAGACATAGGATGTATAGAAAATGAACTGGAAGAATGTAGATCCCACACTATAAATCATAGTTCCCTAGCAGGAAGGGAGCCAGATGGGTGTATTCCATGGCAATCTGGAATTTCAATGAAGTGTTTTATCTGACCATGAAAATTCACCAAGTTAGGGTTCCAACTTAGTAGACATGAGAATAAGGGTATGCCTTAAATTGAGAAAATGTCTCACTACCATTTATTTTTAAGGTGCTTTATTTTCTTTAACCCAGCAGAATAAGATTTCAATGCACAAGTGCCCTCGCATAATCATTTTTATGAATTCTACATTTCACTTTTATAAGAAAGGGACAAACAATAACCAACCAACGTAGGCAAGATTTTTTTTAAAAAGAAAGCAAAACTTCAGAATACTTTACAAGCCAATGCAAATCCACCTTTGCCTGTATGTCCTGTTTAGCACCGTGTCCAGCTGGTGGTGGTCATAAGGATGATCTTGAGACACTGAGAGAGCATGAATCATCAAAGAGAGATTTTAATTACAATGTGGCTTTACAGTAGAGAACTATGGTTGTGTCCACTTAGCAGCCCTTCCATTTTAGGAAATGACCGAGCTCTCCATCAGTAGAGGGCTTTTGTCACTTTTGCCCATTTGTAAATTATCCCCCTCCCCGCCAACATTCTAGTTTCCTTTTGAAAATTCATCCCTCACCCATGGTGTTCAGCACTGCCAGTTGGTAAATCCAGGTGTATGCCCTTTTATGGCAGGCAGAATCCTGATTTGTCCCCCAAAGATGTACCTGTCCTGATCTTCAGAACCCATGGATATATTATGGGATATGACAAGGGATAATTAAGGTTTTAAATGGAATTAAGGTTGCTCACCGTACAACCGTAAAATATGGAGATTATCCTGGATTGGGGGGTGTGGGACAGTGTAATCATAAGGGTGCTTAAGGAGGGAAGAGGGGAGGCAGGTGAGGAGAGACAGAGGGAGATGTAAGAAAAACAGAAGAACTTTTAGGGGGAGATGCAGCATTGCAGGCTCTGGAGATGGACGAAGGGTCCGTGAGCCAAGGAACACGGGCCCTCTTTAGACACTTGGGAAACACAAGGAAACGGATTCTCCCTCAGAGCCTCCGGAAAGGAACGCAGCCCTGTTAAGATCTTGATTTCAGCCCACTGAGACCTGGGTCAGACTTCTGACCTCCAGAACTGCAAGATGATAGATTTGTGTGGTTTTAAGCCACCGAGGTCGTGGTCACATGCTACAGCAGTGATAAGACACGAATGTAGTCCCTCGCTGCTGGAGGAGCCAATCCTTCTGGCAGATTCTTCTTGTCATCCTCATGTGGAAGCTATGCTTTCTCCTGGTTCAATTCAACTTTTTCCTTCTTTGTGTGACTCCCAAGTGTCCTTTTAACAAGTGTATCCTTTTGTTGAAGCTCTTTGGAATATGATCCATTAGGCAGAGGACCATTTTTCAATAGGTTTTTCATTCCAGGGATTATAATGAAAAGAATTGAAGTGTTCATGAGCTCATAGTTAATCCATTAGTGACGGGAGTTAGAATCGCCTGTAGGTAATCAAGATTTGGATGGATGAAACTTGTTTTCGTGGGATGTCCTTCTAATCCCATTATTTCAATAATAAGAGGAAGAATAAGGACAGGACAGCATGGGAGGTAAGGTTCTGGACTTTGGAGCCACACAGAATAGAGTTTAAATCTCACCTCCTCTGCTGACAAAGATGTGAGTTTGGACATGTGACACATTGGGGAAGCATCTCCGTTGGTTTGTCCCTTGGTCTTCCACATGGTGTTTTAATCTCCCTGTTTCTGACTCCTGTCTCTCATTTCTCAACTTGTTCCAGGGAACCTTATCGATGGCTCCCCCTAAGACTGTGCAAGTCTGAACAGTCTCTAGTTTCAGTCTCTTTCTTTGAGAAGGATGGCTGATGCCACGCCGATGTTGAAGACTAAATGGGAATAATACGTGTGAAGCAACTTCTGCAGATCCTGGCAGGTGATGAGTCCTCAGCAAATGCTAGTTGATAACATAAAACCAAGGGCCTTTTGAGACAGAGAGACAGAGCATGACCAGGGGAGAGAGAGAGAGAGGGAGATACAGAATCCGAAGCAGGCTCCAAGCTCTGGGCTGTCAGCACAGAGCCCGACGTGGGGCTCAAACTCACGAATGGTGAGATAATGACCTGAGTTGAAGTTGGATGCTGAACCGACTGAACCAACCAGGCTCCCCTAGGATTTTTTTTTTTTTTAATGAAGGATTTCCACTGCTTCGTTAGCACAAAAATTTTTGGTTTTCTTCTGCTTTCCTCAGAGAAAGATATGCAAGGAAGCATCAACATGAATTGGTTCTTGTCTTCCTTCTAGCCTGGCATCATGTTCTGTTTCTGAGAAAACAGAGGGCCGTGCTCATGTTTGAAGCTATTCACCAAATACCTGATCGACTAATCTTGGTTAACCCTGTCAGTCTACAGTTGAGGAAGCTGAACCTGATCTTTCCAGAAAAGCAACTCTTCAGACCTGTTCCCTTACTGCAGCCCTCAAAACAATAGATCACGTGCCCGTATGTCTAGATTGACTCCTCATATGAGTGGGGAAGGGGGGTAACGTTCAGGAACGTTTACCAGTGAACTTTTTCCTGAAATTCACATAAGTACTGACTCGGAAGCAAAGGGCAAGATGAAAAAACAGGGCCGCCTGGGTGGCTCAGTCAGTTAAGCGTCTGACTTCAGCTTAGGTCATGATCTCATGGGTTGTGAGTTCGGGCCCCGCATTGGGCTCTTTGCTGACAGGTCAGAGCCTGGAGCCTGCTTTGGATTCTGTGTCTCCCTCTCTCTCTGCCCCTCCCCCTGCTCGCTCTCTCTCTCTCTCTCTCTCTCTCAAAAATAAACATTAAAGATTTAAAAAACAAATAAAGATTCCCCATTGAGATATAAATATAAAAAACCCAGATTTTCTGTGTTACTGCCTTTTTTGCTGGCACATAACCTCTGCAATTATAGAAAATATACTCCATTTCTACATTATATTCTGGGGGGACAAAATATAATTTTTTTCATTGTATATGTATGGAACGTGATTTTAAAGTACTTTTTGTTGGAAGGAACACATTACTTTTGATTGTTTTAAGTACATTTTACTATGTATTAAAATCCGGTAGAAAATGATTAGCCCTAGATGGGCCATAATATTGTACTAACCTAGGCAAAAAAAAAGGATATAAAATCATCTCAAAGGGATATTTTGGTATCAATGATTAATGCTCTATAGCAAAGTCAGTGTAATCATAAACTTAAATCTAATATATTAAGGATTTAACCTTACTTTACCTCTGGTAAGCTGAGTGGTCTGTGCTTTATCATGTTTGTTGAGAAACACTACTTTTGAAAACATCTGTGCTGTGATAGCTTCTACAGTAGAGCACTGCCACTAGGGGCAGCAGCATCTAGTATGTTAGCTGGATTCCTGGGTTATTTGGGGGTGTACATTTTCTGTGTGCAGGAAGATACAGGGGCCTGCTTTGTGACTTTGGGAAGTCGCTTTCTGTTGGGCCTCAGTTTCCCCACCAAGGCTTTGGACCAGATGAGCTGTGAGAGCCTGAGAGTTAAAATTCTGTGGCCGGATGATGATGATTATTTGTTGTGATTAGGGGGGAGAGGGAGTGGAGGTCTGAGTTGTAATTCTATTGCTTTCACTGTATGACTTAGAGCAAGTCAACCCCTCTCGCTGGTCCTGAGTTTTCTTAATGGTGAAATGAGATGAAGTCAGTGTTTCCCAAATGCCTGGTCTTTCTACGTGCAAATGCTAGTTTCTGGCCAAACACGTTTAGAAACACAGAGCAGAGAAAGTTGAATGGGCTTTTCTTTTCTAGAACTTCGCAGGGTCTTTTAAATGACAATATGATAGATACTGAGACACTGGGCCTAAGATGACTGACCAGTGATGATGATGGTTGTACTTTTTTTCTAGGGCCATCCTGACAAATTACCACAAACTGGGGGACTTTAAAACACAGAGGTTTGGGGGCCCCTGAGTGGCTCAGTTGGTGGAGCATCCAACTTCAGCTCAGGTCGTGAGCTCACAGGTTGTGAGTTCGAGCCCTGCATCCCATACCGTTCACTGCTGTCAGTACAGAGCCCACTTTGGATCTCTCTCTCTCTCTCTCTCTCTCTCTCTCTCTCTCTCTCCCCCTCTCTGCCCCTCCCCCACTCACACTCCCTCTCTCAAAAATAAATAAAACATTAAAAAAACAAACATAGAGGTTCGTCATCTCAGAGTCCTAGGTGCCAGAAATCAAGATATTGTCAGGGCCATGTTCCCTCTGAAGTCTCTAGGGAAGATTCTGTCCTTGCCTCTGCTAGCATCTCATGGTTGCTGACAACCCTTGGTATGCCTTACTTCATGTCTAAGTAAATCCCAATCTCTGTCTCCATTTTCAGGTGGGCTTCTTCCCTGTGTGATCTCAGCGTGCCTATTTCCAGATCTCCCTCTTTCTCTCATAAAGACACAGGTCACTGCGTTAGGGCCCATCCCAATCCAGTATGACCTCTTCTTAACTCAATTACATCTGCAAAGACCTCATTTCCAAATAAGGGCACATTCGTAGGTACTAGGTAAGACTTACCTAGTCTTACGTAGGTAAGACTTGAATATATCATTTTGGGGGATACACTTCAATCCACTACGATGATGATGATGATAGGAAGGAGAGAAAGATTAAGAGAAGGAAGATAATAAGACAAAAGAAATAATTATTGAGCATTTATTAATTGCCATGCGGTATGCTAAGTGCTTTACCCAGATTATTTCATATAAGCCACTGAGAAACCCTGTGATAGGGGCACCTTGGTGGCTCACTTGGTTATGAGCATCCGACTTTGGCTCAGGTCATGATCTTGCTGTTGACGAGTTCGAGTCCCGCCTTGGGCTCTGTGCTGGCAGCTCAGAGCCTGGAGCCTGCTTTGGATTCTGTGTCTCCCTCTTTGTCTCTGCCCCTGGCCCTGCTTGTGTGTGCATTCTCTATCTCTGTCTCTCTCTCTCTCTCTCTCTCTCTCTCTCTCTGTCTCAAAAATAAGTAAATAAATATTAGAAAAAGGGAGAGAGAAAGAAACCCTATGAGAAAGGTGCCATATTCTTGTCGCCACTTTTCAGCCAAAGGGATGCAGGTTCTGAGAGGTTGACTGTTGCCCAAAGTCTCTCCACTGGTAGAATGAACCTGACGTTCACTCCAGTTGTGATGGGATCCCCAAGCCTAAGGTCCTACTGCAATGCTGGCTTTTTTCTTACATTACTACATGCCTAAATCTCTCGAGGGTTTTGAAGTCTGATAAATGCATCTTCTTCGGAGATTTTACCTCCACAAAATGATGAAACACTTTTTGCCCAAAGTGGGACGTGTAACAGCTGGTGGTACACATGTTGGTGCAGGTGATACCTGCATGCAGGCCACGTAAGGGAGGAAGTACTCCTTTTTAAAACAAATTTTTTTAACTTTAGAGAGAGAGTGTGAACTGGGGAGAGGGACAGAGAGAATCTTTCTTTTAAATTGTTTGTTTATTTTTGAGAGAGAGACAGAGACAGAGAACAAACAAGGGAGGGGCAGAGAGAGAGGGAGACAGAGAATCCGAAGCAGGCTCCAGGCTCCGAGCTGTCAGCGCAGAGTCCGACGAGGGGCTCGAACTCAAGACCGTGAGATCATGACCTGAGTTGAAGTCGGACGCCCAACCAACTGAGCCACCCAGGCGCCCTGAGAATGTCAAGCAAGCTCCCTGCTCAGTCTGACACCGGGGTCCATCCAACAACCCTGGGATCATGACCTGAGCTGACATCACGAGTCAGACACTCAAATGACTGAGCCACCCAGGCGCCCCTACAAAATTATTTTGAAATGATTGTGGGCTCCCAGGAAGTTGCTATACGAAGAGTACATGGAGTCCCACGGACTCCTCCCTTGGCTTCCCTAGTGGTGACATCGTAGATAGCTGCAGGGCTATGTCCAAGCCCGGAAATTGACCCTGATCCAGGATTGTCATCTAGACCACAGACCCCATTCAGATTGCACTAGTGTTTGCTTGTACACGTGTGTGGGTGTCTTGCAACCTCATCCCGTGTGCAGCTTCCTGTAGCCACCGCCTGCTGGCACAGAACAGATCACCACAGAGGAGCTCCCCCATCTGTGTTCTCTCTCACATCACCACACGACTTCCAGGGGGACAGCCCCCGTCTGCGGTCTCTGTTTCCTCAACACCTAACCCTTTCGGCTCTCCCTCTTTGTCAGGGACACCACCCATCCCAGCCTCAGCGTCCTCAGTGATGGCTGAAGCTGTCGAACACGTATCAGGGTGATTTGGTTGTTCCCCTTGAATTGTACATATTTCTACTTGGGGCAGGAGATGCCGGCTCACCAGAATCATTGAGGAATGAGATGAAATAAGTCTTCTTTTAAGCAAAGATGTTTCAGTAGCAAAGGTGAGTTATAGTCAAAAAACAACAGCAAAACCGAACAACCCGGGAGGCGGTCTGCGGACGGGGCAGAGTGAGAGGAATGGTGTGGGAATGCTTAACGTTTACAGAACCCTGAGTTAGGAAAGAGCTTTGAACCTAACTTAGAGTCACAGGGGTTTTAGGATATCCAAGAGAAGGAAGAAATGCCGGTGTCGTCCCTGGAAATATGCAATATGCCCATTACAAGTAGAAAGTCAAAGAATGTGTTTTATTCCTGCATTTCAAGGCACTTCTCATTGAAGGAGATGTCAATTTGGCCAGCTACTCGCAACGGTGACTCATCCAGCCAAGTAGGGGACACACCAGGGCTGGGACAAGGCAGTGGCTTCCTTGGGCATGTCTGGCTGGCCCTTAACAAAGCCTCCTGATCAGAAAAAGAGGTGATGTCACCAAAGGGCAGGTCTGCAGATTTCTCCCATGACCTGGGAGGGAAAACTCACTGCACCTGTCCCCAGAAAAACCAAATGTGCATCGAAGCCAGCACAGCAGAGGTGATGTGGAGACCAGTGGATGCAAGGAACTAATAAAGATGACTCGGCTAAGTGTGAACTCATTAGTTCAGCTTTTGTGTCTATTACTGTTAGAGTAATTCAAAGAATATATTACAGCACTTTCAGATGAACGGTTTAGGCCCGCACTAAGTGAGTCAGAAAAATCAATTAATTTGTAAAACCTTACTGCTGGAAATAACGTAGGTCTGTCCTTTTCCAGGCAGTGGATTTTTCAAGGTGATTCAGCTTATGGTCCTTGAAGTTTCGCTTTGTTTATGAAATAGTAGAGTTGGGTTTTTGCTCACATCATTCGTGCATCTCCTCATTTATTCCACACGTATTTATTGGGCCCCTGCTGTGCACCAGACACAGTTGTAGGGAGTAGAGATCTAGGGCTTGATTGAATGAATGCAAGTCCTTACGTTCTTGAAGCTTACGTTTCCTGGGGGAGGTGGAGACTAAGGAGATAAACACATCATCCCATGTCCCGCAGTGACATACACTATGGGACACACACAAATCAACGTGTAGCAGGAGAGCCAGGAGAAATGAAAATAGCCTGAGTGATGAATCAGTAAGCATTTATTGAACACCTACTATGTGCTACGCTTTTTGTGGGTGGTTGGGGGAGGAGTAGAGGAACTAGAAAGGTTTCCTGGACACCCACCTGATGGGCAAGGTATGAATCACAAAACTGATGAGCCTCAGGGATCATGGCACAGCATTTCCCCCGACAGCCCTCCGAGATGGGTATTACTCTTGTTTCACAATGAAGCTTTGGGGATGCCAAAAACTTGAATTACTCCTCACAGCAGAAAAGTTCCAGCACTAAGAATCTAACTCAGATTTCTTTCTGAACCTGTTTCACTCCTGCCACATTCCCTTCTCTGTATAGACAGAAGTGGAGAAAGACTTCACGAATGAATAATCTTGGTGGTATTCAACCAGGCATGCAGCAAAAAGATAGCAACGATCAAGTACGAACTAAACCAAAAGGCTTTCTCAACTTGGTTGTATTATTCTACCAGGGAATCAGAAGGTATCTGAGGGTCTTACGGGTCTCGGGTTCAGCATTTGGAACATAATATATTATTGATGATGGATACGTAGAAGTATTGACAAACCAAAAGAAAAAAGTGGTCAATGTGATTTCACATAACAGAAATTCTGACTCATAAAAAATAGACCAAAAAATAAGTTGAGCCCTAGCAGGTATCAAACCCAGACTTTTCTCCTGTATTCTAGATGCATCTATCTAATTGCCTACTAACATCTCCACTTGGATGTGTAGCAGGCGTCTCAAACTCAACATGCCCCCAAATGAACTCCTGATTCCCCCACCCGTGGAGAACTATTTCGCCCACAAATGCTCCCAGACTATGTCCTAAAAACTCCATCCTTCTGGTAGTTCAGAACAAAATCTCAAAAGTATTCTTGCCTTCTCTTCTCATCCAAGCTTTCAGAAAATCAGGCTGACTTTATTCTACTTTATTCTCAGAATGCACCCAGAGTCCACCCACTGTTCTCTGTTCCTCCTCAACTCTGGCCTGAATAGCCTTTTAGCAGGACTCCTGGCTTCTCTCTCTCCCTCCGGTCAATTCTCCACATGGCAGACAGAGGGATCCTTTAAAAACATTAAGTTGGATCACATCACACCTCTGTTCAGAATCTTGCACGGGCTCCCATTTCACCCAAAGCTCTTATGATGGTATAAAAGGACTCCGTGTGATGTGCTCCCATCACCTCCCTGACTGCTTCTCCTTTTCTTGCCCCCTTGTTCATCTATTCCTGGCATAACGTGGTCTCCTTGCTGGCCCTTCATGTCCCAGGCACCCCCTCCCACCTTCTGGAGAATTAGCTCTAGCTTTTTTCTCAACTGAGGCACTTCCCCCAGGTACCTACTTGGCTAACTCCCTTCCCTCCTTCAGATCTTCGAAATGTTACTTTCTCAGTGAGAGCCACCCTGGCCACTCGGCTTGATGATGCAACTTCCTTCTCTCTGCCCTAGCATGCTCAGTCCCCCTTGTTCTGGTCAACTGTGTCCTTTTAAAAAAAAAATACGTAGCATGGAGCACCTGAATGGCTCAGTCGGTTGAGCGTCCGACTTCAGCTCAGGTCATGATCTCATGGTTTGTGGGTTCGAACCTCGCATTGGGCTCTGTACTGACAGCTCGGAGCCTGGAGTCTGCTTCAGATTCTGTGTAACCCCCCTCTCTCTTCACCCCACCCTGCTTGTGCTCTCTCTCTCTCTTTCTGTCTTTCAAAAATGAATAAACATTATATATATATATAGCATGAGTATCATCTTCTATCACATTCTATCATCCATCTATTATATGTCTCATCTGAACTCCCTTGCTAGAATGTAAGCTTCATGAGGACAGATATCTTCGTTTTATTTGCCCAGTTATTTCAAACTCCCAAAGAAGTGCCTGGCACACAGAAATACAAGAAATATTTGTAGAACAAATGAACGGAAGTCCCAAGGAAGGGACACTCCCCCTGCCCGTCAGCCTAACTTGGGTTTCTGCATATTTATGTGTTGAGCTGGAAAAGCCTGTAGCCATACTGAATGAAGAGCCAGACAATGGAATTTCACTTTTCCAGTTTATCTGCTCAGCTCATTGCCTGCATACTAGGGACCCTGAATGTCATTCCACCACCAACTCTAGGGGCTAGAAATACAGTAACCCTGAGCAGTTAAAAATTCACAGCTTCCCTGGGACAATCTGCAATGTGGGCGGCAGCTGGTATGTCCCACAGGCAAATCCTTCTGGATAGGACAGCTGCAGCCCACGTCATTTTCAGAAGACTTCTGATTTGGTGAGAAACCCTGACAAGATGCTGCCCTTGGCATCTTGTTTTTATCCCCTTTCCAGAGAAGAAGAGCAGAATTTTTCATGGCTACACTGGTCCTATAACAAACATCTATGCACCATTCTGTGCTAAAGTGACTGATAAAGGAGCAAGAGAGAGCATGATTATCTTCTGGGCAGGTTCGAGGGAATAAGATGTTACACACAAGGTAAGGGGTGTCTTTCGTGGGTATCACAGTCTGTCCCTACATGATTACTGGAGGGAGGGCAGCAGGAAAGTGGTACAGCTACAGGGAGGGGGTAGGTGTGACAGTGGGAAGATGAGGGGAAAAGATAGGAGTCATTGTCTTGGAGAGTAGAAAAGCCAGCTCACAGGGAAGCCCAGGAGGTGTGCCCTCCTGGGCTCATGGTCAATGCAGGTGTGAAGTCACCTGTGTAAAGTGTCCATTGTAGAAACCTTGTTTACAAACAAACCCCTTAATGCCTAGAAAAGAAACTAAAGGAAAACGCTAATGGCTTAAAAAGCACTCTTAACAAAACACAGTCTGTCCACCAGTATTAATTGAGTTTTTCATCCCTGGCTTGATTTTTCTTGGTGTCTCAAATGGCCTGGAGAAGGAATGGTTGATGATGGGCTGTCCAAATCCCCCTACCTGCTATGTGCAAAACAACCACACAGGCCAGGACAGTTCCTGTCAAAATCCATAAAAGAGGATCATGCCCACATGTGTCCGTAGCCTGGAAACTGCCCAAACCCTCTAATCCAGTAGTACTCCCCCCACATCTTCAGACAGACAGATGTTAACTATAAAACCACTGCATCGATAATAACCAAAAATTGAAAATGGTTCATGCGTCCAATTGGGGAAGGATAGTTAAGTAAACTAAGATGTATTCATAAGTGCAGCTGTGATACTCAGGGGTGTGTGTGATACACGTATATGTTGATATTTTTAGTCGCCTTGTTTTCCAACAATTTCCATTGGGAATAACCTGAATATTCATAAGTAAAAGTATGGTTAAACCAATTTGGTACATCCATACAGTAGAATAATAGGCAGCTGTTCAGAATAGTAAGCTCAGGGCACCTGGGTGTCTCAGTCTCTTGAGCGGCCGACATCAACTCAAGTCATGATCTGGAGGTTGCTGAGTTCAAGCTCCACATTGGACTCACTGCTCTCAATGCAGGGCTCACTGTGGATCCTCTGTCTCCCTGTCTCTCTGCCCCTCTCCTGCTCTCTCCTTCTCTGTCTCTCTCAAAAGTAAAATAAACTTATTTAAAAAAAAAAAAAAAAAGAACAGGTGCTCCTGGGTGGCTCAGTTGGTTGAGCGTTCGACTTGGCCTCAGGTCATGATCTCGCAGTCTGTGAGTTCAAGCCCCGCGTTGCGCTCTGTGCTGACAACTCAGAGCCTGGAGCCTGCTTCAGATTCTGTGTCTCCCTCTATCTCTGCCCCTCCTCCGCTCATGCTATCTGTGTCTCAAAAATAAAAAAATGTTAAAACAATTTAAAAAGATAATACGGTCAGTATACATGTACAAACATGGAAAGATATCCACATAAATAAATTCCATTAAAGTTGGGTTTTTTTCCCCTGTTTTGTTCACAAATACAGCTTCAACACCCAGAATGGTACCGAGACATAGTAGATGTTCAATAAACATCTATCTATCTATCTACCTATCTAAATGTATTTCTTAGCAAAAAAAAAAAAAAGTAGGCTACAAAAGAATGTATACTTTACAGTCAATTTGTGTGTGTGTCAGCACGTGTATATATGTATGTGTATATGTATTAACACTACTGGTCTATTAGTAAGGATAGGATAGTTATACTGCTGTAACAGACAACCCCTTCATGAAACAGTCTGTGTTATTCCTCACTTACTTTTTTTTTAATGAATGTTTATTTATTTTTGAGAGAAAGGGAGAGGCAGAGCGTGAGCAGGGGAGGGGCCTAGAGAGAGGGAGACACAGAATCCGAAGCAGGCTCCAGGCTCCGAGCGTTCAGCACAGAGCCCGACGCGGGGCTCGAACTCAACAAACCGCGAGATCATGACTTGAGCCAAAGTCCGACGCTCAGCCGACTGAGTCACCCAGGCGCCCCTATGCCTCACTTACTGTACCTGTCCACTATGGTTGTCCCGGAGCTCTGCTCTGTGTCACCTTCTCTCAGGTACTTGGCTGATAAGGCAGCTACTAACTGGGACGCTGATGGTTGTCACAGTAGAGGGAACAAAGGCCCTGGAGGGTCTTACCAGCAGTAACTAAATACTAACAGCTCATTGGCCAGAACTAGTCACATGGTCTAACCAAAACATAAACTAGCCAGCAGGTGCAACCATACTATGTGCCTCGAGAATTGGGACTATGGAAGACAGCACTACTGACTGCCGTAAACACCATATTGGAAAAACACATGGAATTGTTTAAAATAGTTACAACTGAAGAAAGGGAATTTGAGGAGGTTCGAGGGGTTAATTTTTAATTTTCACTCTGTATACTGTATTTTTGATATTTTGCAACAAATTTGTTCTCTGATGAAATGTTTGTACCAGCGGGTGATACATTTTTAAAGTATACATTAATATAATGAAATAGGCTACCGCCCTAGAAATGATTAGGACGTAGTTTTGTAACACGCAGAAATTTTTGTGCTGTGATGTTAAGTGGGGAAGGTAAGATAACATTTCTTTCTTTTTTTTTTTTCAACGTTTATTTATTTTTGGGACAGAGAGAGACAGAGCATGAACGGGGGAGGGGCAGAGAGAGAGGGAGACACAGAATCGGAAACAGGCTCCAGGCTCCGAGCCATCAGCCCAGAGCCTGACGCAGGGCTCGAGCTCACGGACTGCGAGATCGTGACCTGGCTGAAGTCGGACGCTCAACCGACTGCGCCACCCAGGCGCTCCTAAGATAACATTTCTTTATGTAGTTGCATTTCATTTGTCTAAAGAAAAGCTTAGGGGGGCACCTGGCTGGTTCAGTTGGTAGAGCACGTGTCTCTTGACCTCGGGGTCATGAGTTCAAGTGTCACATTGGGTGTAGAGATTACTTAAATAAATAAGCTCTTAAATTTTTTTTAAGAAATGCTTAGAGAAAGAACACTAGGAATAAATATGCCAAAATATTCGTAACACTTTGGGTATATTTGGGTGATAAGATTATGCCTATTTCTTCTTTTCTTCCTCCTTCTTTATAGTATTTCCTTAGACTCTGTAAATTCTCCACAACGATTAAGTGTTGCTATTATAAAAAGAAGAAAACATACACACACACACAAAAAAAGGCTGATCTCTAGGGAAAGGATGACCTGATTTGTCAACTTTAACTCCTAAGACATAAATGACAAAGATACCCATAACTATAATTTTTCAGGAAAAACAATTAGTAATAAGTGGACATTTCCTGTGTCAAGAAATCTTGAGTTTTATAAAAGCCCTGGAAATAGCCATGGGATTACAGCACAAATAGAGTCTGTCTTGGGTGTTCTTTTAATATAAAATGGGAAAAAGAAAACCAGCTTTTAGAAGAACTACCTTCAACTTTTGTTCTAAAGTAAGATTTCTTTGGGTAGTATTGACATTTTGTCAATGTTTCTTCTTCCAATCCATGAGCACGGAATGCTTGTCCATTTCTTTGTGTCTTTTTCAATCAACTTCTTTCATAAGTTTTCTATAGGTTTCAGCATACAGATCTTCTACATCTTTGGTTATGTTTATTTCTAGGTATTTTATGGTTCTTGGTGTAATCGTAAACGGGATCGACTTCTTGACTTCTCTTTCTGTTGCTTCATTATTGCTGTATAGAAATGCAACCGATTTCTGTACGTTGACTTTGTATCCTGAGACTTTGCTGAATTCATGTACCTACAAAACTTCAAATAACCAAAAAAATGAATTTTCCCTGTTGCCACCCATAGATCACTGTTTTCGACTCATCTTCACGAGAACCCTCGGAACAATGTTTGTGTCCTATTTGTCTCATATATGTGCGTGTAGCTACCTCGCATATGTTGAATCAGAGAATTTTAAAACTGGGCTCCTGGAAACAACAGGTTGATTGAAATGGAAGCTCCAAAGGGCAGGAGATAATAGTAGTTAGCATTTATTGGGTTCTTGCTGTTTATGAAGTGTCCATACAACAGGATTTATCACCCTCGGAACTATAGATATTGGAGGCCACATAGTTCTTTGTTGGGGGTGCTGTCCTCTGCACAATAGGGTGCTTACTGGTATCCCTGGCCTCTACCCACAGGATGCCAGTGGTATGCCCCCACCGAGTCACGACCAGACATTGCCATATGTCTACTTGATGACGTTTTGAGAAACACTGCCATACAACCTTTACAAAAATCCCTGATGACAAAGGAGTTATTATATGATGCCCATTTTACAGAGAGGTTCAGTATGTGCTTCTAGATGCAGGGCAAATAAGCAATGGAACCAGGGTTTACATCCGGATCCCCATGACTCCATGTAGTAATGATGTTAACTACCTATGAAGAAACATTTCCCCATGTCAGGCATTGTGCTAAGCTCTTTACTTGTCCAAGTACTCACGGACTTAGGATGGTTCGACTTAACGATTTTTTGACTTTGCGATCACGTGAAAGCGATATGCTTTCAGTAGAAACTGTATTTCGAGTTTTGGATTTGGATCTCTTCCCAGGGTAGTGACATGCCACAGGATCCTCTCTCGTGACCCGGGCAGTGACGGCAGCCGTGGCCCCCCAGTTGGCCACACCATGACGTGGGTAAACAATCCAGAGGCCGACAACCATTCTGTACCTATATTACCATTCTGTTTCTCACTCTGGGTACTGTATCCAGTAACACATAGTATTTAACACTTTGTTACAAAATAGGCTTTCTGTCAGATGATTTTGCCCAACTGTAGGCTAATGGAAGCATTCTGAGCACATGTAAGGTGGGCGAGGCTAAACTATGATGCTCAGTGGGCTAGGTCCATTAAATGCATTTTCAGCTTATGACCTTTTCAACGTACGATAGGTTTATCCCGATGTAACCCCATCATAAGTTGAGAAAGATGTATATATCCTCATAGATACGGATATTGACTGTAAGAAGCGGGTGCACTTAAGATTCCTGTTTTGTGGTAGGAGAATATTAGACTCAGCAAGGTTATATAATTTGGCCACGATCACCCAGCTAAAATGCTGCAAGTCTGAATTGGAATAAAGCACTGTCTGACATCACAGTGCATATTACCTCCCGCGGGAGGTTTTATTATAGACCACATGTTGCCAAGGGAGGGTGGGAGAATTAAGAAAATATGATATCTAAAGGAAGGCCTGCTATAATTGAGCTCATCGATCGTTCATTCATGTATTCATTCATTCCGTATGCCCAAACGTTGGGGTGGCAGTAGGGCATAGTTCTAAAGAGCTGGTCTCAAATCCTGCTCCCCCAATTCCTAACTCTCTGACCTCAGACATTCTGCTTAAGTTTTCCGAGCTGTAAGCCTCATTTTACCCTTGTATAAATTAGGATAAGTGCTCACTTTTTAGGATTATTATTAAGAGAGAATGAAGGAAGACGTGTAAAATGCAGAGCATGGTATGAAACACTGTAATTGATGGATATAATTTTTTTTAATACATGTTATTACTGTTGTTGTTAGTTCCCAGAAGGGATTGAGCTGGCTAAGTTCTAAATGCGTGCCGAGTTGGAGAATATGAAAACAGCCAAAAAAAATCATCATGCAAGGGAAAGGCAATTGAAATGCCAAAGCAGTCCTGAAGGAGTTTAATATGATACCTGCTATTGTATAAGTTAGCTTTTGGGGGAAAAAGCCACATTAACCCAAGTTTGGCATTAAAATAAAAAAAAAAAGAGTTTGACTTTATATTGGCAAATGCAATGAGATACTCTTACCACACACTTACACTCTAAAGAAACTAAAATAAATCTATAATTTTTTAGAATTCTTATCATCGTTTTGCCTGTTTCTGGTTTGAGAATTTGGGGGCGAAAAGGAAAACAAACTTCGGTTGCTAGGAACGTTTCAATAAATGAAGATATTTCTCTGCCCACATAGATGCCCCCATGAACCAGTTCTCCTGTTTTCCCCCAAACCAAATTACACACAGATGTATGGCTATGTCTGAAGATGTTTATTAAAGCTACTCATTTCAGTTCTCAATTTAGTTACAGAATCAAGACACCAAATGGGAGGGAAAAAAGATTGGACAAATGATATAAACGACTTCTCCCAAGGAAGCTTTGTTTTATCTGCCTTGAATCTAATCGTCTGCCCTATTTGTATTTATCCTTATGCAAATTGGATGGATGTTCTAAAACTCACATGAGAAAGCTAGGTCTAATATCTAGGGGTCAGGATTTAACTTTGGAAGTCTTGAGGTCATTAGTCTTACTTTCTTGTTTTTTTAAAATTTTTAAAGTTTATTTATTTTTGAGAGAGAGAGAGAGAGGAGAGAGAATAAGCATGAGCTGGGGAAGGGCAGAGAGAGAGAGGGAGACACAGAATCCAAAGCTGTGAGCACAGAGCCTGACTCAGAGCTTGAACCCATGAGCCGTGAGATCATGACCCGAGCTGAAGTCTAACGCTCAACCGACTGAGTCACAAACAGGCACCCCTTTTAGTCTTGAGGAGGGCACTTGTTGGGATGAGCACTGTGTAAGTGATGAACCACGGGAATCTATCCCCAAAACGAAGAGCACACTTTACACACTGTATGTTAGCCAATTTGACAATAAATTATATTAAAAAAAATAATGTTACCCCTAATTAAAATCCAATGGACTGGTTAATTCACCTACTTTGGATGGATCTTTCTGCTTCCCACTCAGGAGATTAAATTTAAAAGGATAATACCTATAATACTTTTTTTTTTAAATGTCTATTTATTTTTGAGAGAGAGAGATGGGGAGAGAGCACAGGGGAGGGCAGAGAGAGAGAGGGGAACAGAAGATCTGAAGCAGACTCTGTGCTTCCAGCAGACAGCCCAACATGGGACTTGAACTCACACACCATGGGATAATGACCTGAGCCGAAATCAGATGCTTAACCGACTGAGCCACCCAGGCACCCCTGATAATACCTTTCCAAAAAACTGCTGGAGTCTGCAGTAGAGTAACCAGATTAATCCTTTTGAGAGGTAATCTGGTTAATTTGGGAAGGCAGAAAGCAGAGTGGTTAACTACTGGGACCTTCAGAGTTTGGAAAGGCTGACATCAAATCTTCGTTGTCCTATTTAATTGCTCTGACAGGCAGAGTCCATAATGTCCAACAAGGACTCTTACCACTTATTATTCTTATTCATGCCCTTGTGTATTGTGTAACCCTGTCCCTTTGAGTGTGGGCTGGCCTGGTCACTTGCTTCTACCCAATAGACTATAGCAAAAGTGACAGAATGCCACTTCTGTGATGAGGCTATGTACAGGGATTTCTGTCTCACTAGAAGATTCTCTCCTTTACTGGCTCTGATGGGTGCAAGTATTCAGACTGTGAGTTGCTATGTTGGAAAGGACATGTGCCTAAGGACTGAGGCCAGCCTCCAGCCTAGTGCCAGCAGGGAGCTGAGGCCCTCAGACCAACAAGCAACCATGCAAGAGCTTGGCGGCACACCTTCCCCAGTCAAGTCTTCAGATGAGACCCCAGCCCTGGCTAGCATCTTGTGGCAGCCTGTGACAGCCCATGAGCAGAGTTTGTAGGTAAGCTAGGCCCAGACTTCTGGCCCACGGCAATTGTAAAAATAATAAATAGTTGTTGCCTTATGCTGCTAAACATGTGGTAGTTTGTTATGGAGCAGTAGGTATTGAATACAGGTGCTTTGGCACCTTGGGTGAGCCTCCAAACCTCTCTGAGCCACGTGGAGAATTCCATAAGCTAAATGCTTAACATCATAGCTCGTGCCTTGTAAGCATAGTTTAAATTTTACTTTTATTTTATTGATAACATTTTGTATTCACAATGCACACCAATCCCAGAAGTTAATTAGTGCAATGTACAGGAGATGGAAGTAGATAAGCCAATTTTTTTCGTAGCAATCACACTTCAGAAATTCTGTTACAATTGACATGGAAGAAAGCATAGTTCAGATTTTTCCTTCTTATCCTTCGGCATTGAGGGGTGGGGAAGGCAGTTGGGTATCCATATGCTAAAGGAAAGAAGACCTGAAAGGAAGACAAGTGGAAACAAAAGTTCCACAGAAAAATCTAACGAAGAGGGATGCATACACATGTGATAAGAATGAATTGATCTATCCATGGCTTAGTTTGGCAATTGTTGGGGGAGGTGGGGAGTCTCATAGTTGATGGTGGTACAGAGGGCACTCTGAGACACCCCATCACCAGATCACATGTGTATACTCTTTAGCCAAATGGCTCCATTTCTAGGAATTTATCCTGAAGAAATTATCGGAAAAGTGTACCAATAGATTGAAACTGTTCATTGAGACGTTGCTTATAAATATTAGATTGGAACATATAAAATTGCTGATATTTGACCATTTTGGTGTATGAAAACAGCAATTTCAAATAGTTGTATTGAGAAGAAGAGAATTTGAAACAATCCTAGAATAGAATGCAAATGGCACTGTGGAACAATGAAATTTTACACACACACGCACACACACACACACGCGTGTGCATGCGTGCGCCCTATGTATAATGGCATCAGCATCAACACAGTAAGTGAAAAAAGCAGCTTACAAAACAGCATTCTTTTATCCCCCTGAGCATTTTCATGGAGCTCTGAGGGTAATGAAAAAGTCTGGGAAACAAACATATGAATTCTAATATTTTGCATCCTTACTCCCCACTCCATTGTGTTTCTCTGGACAGGGACTTCCTGACTCTTCTCTATCCCTCCCTTTACTACTCTTCTCCATCCAGAGGGAGGAGGGAGGACTTCTCTGATTGGTCACTTGTCAAGGATGAACTGTGCATGCATACTTCCTCTTACTGGGTCAGCCTGGTTCCAGAGCTGGCCTCCTGTTATGTGCTCTCCCCTCAGCCAGGCACGTTCAGGGGGGCAGTTTCTGCCCCTGTTAGGAGATGCTGATCATTGTCTGGCTGGGCAATGACTGGCGAAAGTCTAATTTAGAGGCAGAAAGCATTAGAAAACCCACTTGGTTACCTAAACCAGCCATGTCCTCCAAATTTGCTTTTATCAGAGATGAGAGATCTATTGATCTTCCTATATATCTAATAAAATATCATTACAGAGCTACGAAGATAGTTCTTGGACCCCCCCCCCCAATCCCTAATACACACTCACATGCATGTGCACACAAACACATTCATATAGGCCTACTAAAGTTGAGATGTGTCTGTATTGACACCTGTATATCTAAAACTGTTTAGTGATGTCTGGGAAGGATAGGATTACAAAACACTCTCATATTCTCTTCTTTGCTTTAACATTTTGTAAAGATCCAAGCTTTATTGGGGCACCTGGGTGGCTCGGTTGGTTGAGCGTCCGACTTCAACTCAAGTCACGATCTCACAGTTCCTGGGTTCAAGTCCCACATGAGACTCTGTGCTAACAGCTCAGAGCCTGGAGCCTGCTTCAGATTCTCTCTCTCTCTCTCTCTCTCTCTCTGTCCCTTCCCCACTTGTGCTCTGTCTCTGTCTTCTCTCAAAAACAAATAAATGTTTAAAAAAAAAAAGCTTTATTAGGTAGACTTTCCCTGGGAAATTCAAGAGATGCCTTAAATTTCACACGTTACCATTTCCATCTTCCATAATACCGGACTCCCCTGGTGGTCGGCAAAACATATGAATAGAGCATTAGCAAAGAAGGGTCATACAAGGATAAAAATGTCATCAAATTCCACTTGCTGAAAAACTAATTCATCATCTCCCTGCTACCGCCGAACTGGCTCTCGCTTCTGAGAGAGCAACTAACTTGTTTCCGAGAGGACAATCAGCTTTTCTTCTATTTTCTCAGGCTGGAAACCCAAACCTTGGATTCCTGCTTTAGAGTGCCTGAATTCATTCTGTCACCAGGTCCTCTGTTTCATAGTAGCTCTGTCCTACATCTTTTTCTTTTCCATTCTGACTGCCAGAACTTTCCACCTAGCCATTTCAGCTTTCTCTTGCTCTCTTCACATCTAGTTCCTTCCAACCAAAACCATAGTCTGCCCATCTGTCTGTCTTAAAGCAACTCGTCCGCCTAGGGTTCAAGGTTTTGCCCCTTCGGGGTCCACCTAATCAGCTTTCTTCTTGACGTCCGGCAGATGGATTTCCTCCCTTCCCTTCCTCTCCTCACATGGTTTATAACCCACGCTCACCTCTAGGGGGAGCTCAAGACCCTCCTCCCTCACCTCCAGTTGATTTTGTTGACCAAAGGCACTAGGGCCACGTTAAAGGGTGACGCATTAGCACAAAATCAGAATTAAATTTTGATTCCTGGCCAGCTCCATCTACTATTAATACCAGTAATATGGACAATCATAACAGGTACCAGTGTTTGGAGAGGGGACCATGTCCCCCTGAAGGTGTTTTTCCTGCCATCTCTCATATACGTCTCCCCAAAACTCTGTAGAAATATTCCATTTTGAAAACGAGGATACTGTGCCTCAGTGGACACTAAGGGGGTTTGCCTGAAGTGAGACGGCAAGTGAGATTTGGAGCTGAGATGCTCTCCACGTCTATCTCCTCTGGAGCCCTGGTATACATCATGGGGACAGGGCCCACGTCTAATTGCTCTGTGTCCTTCATACTGCCTCAATTTTCCTATCTGTCAAATGGCAATAATACAAATCTGTATTCATTTTCTGGGGCTGCCACAACAAATTAGCACCAAGTGGATGGCTTAAAACAACAGAAATAGACTCTCTCTCAGCTCTGGAGTCTAGAAGCCAAAAATCAAAGTGTCAGCAGGCTGTGCTCCCTCAGAAGGTTCTAGGGAAGAATACTTCCTTGCTGCTGTCCAAGCTACAGGCGGTTGGCTGCAATCCTTCGTGATCTTTGGCCTGTAGATGTATCACTCCACTGTCTGTCACTTTCACCACATGGCCTTCTTCCCTGTCCCAGGGTGTCCTTTTCTTAGAAGGACACAGGCCATCAGATTAGGGTCGTCCTACTCCAGAATGACCTCATCACAACTTGATTACATCTGCAAAGACCCTGTTTCCAAAATAAGGTCACATAATACGGGTTCTGGGTAGACATGAATTTCGGGGGACCCTTCAACACACAAGCTCTCAAGATTCTGTAGACACTTAAATGGGACCCTGTGTTAAAAAGGCACATATCCCAGTGCCCAGCGATGCAGCGAATGTCACCGTCCTTCTTTCATCCGACCTGCAGCCATAGGCTGTAATGTTCACCGGCTGTCTACCTGATTCTGGTAGCTGCCCCCATCTTAGAGTGTAGACAAGCATTCCGTCACCCTAGCTGCGTGCCAGGATCAGCTGGGGCACATTTAAGGTTAATTCTCAGGCCTTACCCGAGACTCATCCAATCAGACACTCCAGGGCGAAGCCGGGAATGTGTGCTTAAAAGGCCTCCAGGCCACTGATCTTGATGTGCAACCAGGGTTGAGAAGCACTCCCTGAGACGAGTGTGGTTAGAGGTCCCAAGAGATAAAATCCAGTGCTGTTGGAGTGCTCTGGAAGCAGCCTTTACTTCTCCAGGACATTAGGTCAGTAAAAAAACTGGGCCAGTGCTTTGGAAAGACAAAAACCAGTCGGACTCATTAGATTCAGATTTGTGTGGAGTCATTCCTTTCTGTGGGAAACAAAGCATCGTTCCGACTTTAGCACACGTAGGATTTGACTCAAACAGTGCCCAGCAGGATGAAGACGGAAAAACAAAATGAAAGCAGAGGAAGGGACAGGTGTCTGCAGTATTTTCCAATGACTTTCCAGTTGGTCCTGAGCCTCCGCTGGCAGAAATGTTATCCAGAGACGGCCAGGAACCAAATGCAGTGACTTTTCATGGACACATGACAAATTAAAGAAAAGCAGCAGTGGGAGAGGCAGGGGTTGAAGCACGTAGAATTCTGTTGTGGTTGTCATTCACTGCAAACCGATCCAATGCTAAGGCAGGGGGAGGAATAACAGAATTTGAAATCTGCCTTTTGGACTGTTGACGTTAGTAAGTTAAATGGAGAAGCAAATTGGAGACAATTCAACACGTATTGATTGAGGTTTTCCTATGTGTTAGGTCAGTTCTGGACACTTGGTTTCTTCCATTGGAGATATATACGTGCCTTGGGGAGTGTATATCCCTGTGTTGGTTCAGGATCCTTTTGGGAGCCTCCTGGGTATAACCTGAAACTGGCTCCGGTTCTCAGAGGGCGGGGAGAGGTAGGGGAAAAAAAAGGCAGACCACTCCAGGCTGGTATCTGGAAGCTTTACTTATTTTTTGGCCGAAGTTTGAATAAGCAAAGGGAACTTGCATTCAAGGCTTGCCTTGGGTGGCAAGATGAATGGATCCCCACACCCACCTGCCAGATCTTGAAAGCTTATAAACAGACCCTCCCTGGGGTCAGTCATGTGTCCCATGCAGGTGTTCTCAATACCACATCGCTATCTCAAGGCTGTGTTCTTGGAGCAGCCTCTGAGAGCAGGCGAGGCAAGCAGAAGTCACCTTCCAAGGACAGGGGAACGGGTGAGGACCCTCCAGTGCCCGGGTCCGGCTCACGGGTCAACCGGCAGTCTCGTCATTTTGTTAAGATTCCCCAACACTGCAAGGCGATCAGACTGTGCATTTAATATGTAGTTGAGTCAAGAGGATTGGAGCTTTCAGGAGAACCCTCATTCTTGCTGAGAAAGGGAAAAAAGGATTTTTCATGCCACAAAGTGAATGATTGCAAAATATTTAAACGGCTCGGGAGGCTGAATTCGTGATACAGATGAAAATGAAAATGGCAAAGAGGAAGACCCTACAATCATGCCAGAAGATGATTATTTACGAGGGGTATTAGGCAATGCAGGGGGGATAAAAAAAGAAAATAAAATGGAGGAGCAAGAGCCGAAATGAGGAAATTAAATTCAAACGTTTGGGGGCGCCTGGGTGGCTCAGTTGGTTAAGTGTCCGACTTCGGCTCAGCTCATGATCTCACGGTTTGTGAGTTTGATGCCCGTGTTGGGCTCTGTGCTGACAGCTCAGAGCCTGGAGCCTGCTTCAGATTCTCTCTCTCTGCCCCTCCCCTCTCGCTCTTGCTCTCTCTCTCAAAAGTAAATAAACATTTCAAAATTTTTAAACAATCCAAATGTTTGGATGAAAAAGAATTGGAATACTTAGTATTAACCGCTTCAAAGGCCAACAACTTTATTATAGTAGTTAGGTAGTGGGTAAGTTTCATTGGCTTCCCTCGCCCGTTAATGTTCTGGAGCAGTGCCATCCAATAGAAATTTCTGCAGTGATGGGAACATTCCCCTTCTGTGCTCTCCAGTCTGGTGGTCCTAGCCAGGTAAAGTATGATGCCCAGGTAGATTTGGATTTCGGATAAACAACACATGGCTTTTTAGTGTAAGTGGGTGGGGACCTACTTTATCTGAAATTCAGGTTTAACCGCCCGTACTGTATCTTTCCCCACCCCCCCTCCACCCCCTAACTCTGGTCATCCTGGTCCCATGTGGCTACTGAGCACTTGAAATGTGCCTAGTGGAACTGAAGAACTGTCATTTTGATTGTATTTAATTTTGGTTAATTTAAGTAGTCGTGTGTGGCTAGTGGCTACTGTAATGGTCAGCTCAATCTGAAGAAACAGGGTATGTGACGAGTTCTGCCCGGTGGGCCTTCACTGGGGCTGGCGATACAACTCACATTCTTCATCCCCAGGCTCTAAACGTCAGGAAGCCCCACCTCCGTGCACAAGCCCCGCCTCCATGCCCCATCACCCCGGGGAAGTCTAATCCGAGAGGATAACAGCCACAAGCTATTTATTGAGCAATTATTGTGTGTGGTGAGACGTACATTAAATATGCTACGTCACCGAATCCTGCCAACCACTCTGTAGGTAAACATGATGACGCTCACCGTGCAGGTGAGGGAAACGTAGCTCAGAGAGGTTAAGTGACTTGCCTAAGGTCACAGAGCTGGTAAGTAGAAGGAGCTTGAATTCAGGTCATGTCACTGAAGAGCCTAAATGATTGCATCCAAAGGGGCACGTTTTCAAAGACTTAAGAAACTCTTAAAACCAGGTGGTAGGCAGCAAGGAGACCCAGCACCTAACAAACCTGGAAATTGGCCCTGAGAGGCAGAAAGAGGGTGAAGAGAGGGGATGTGGGCTTTGCTGGTTTGGTAAATGGCAGGGTGACTCAGGCACAATTCCTTGGCTTCCTCGAGACTCCCTAGTCCCAATTTTAAAACGAGGTGAAACTTGGGACGCCTGGGTGGCTCAGTCAGTTAAGCTTCTGACTACAGCTCAGGTTATGATCTTGCGGTTCATGAGTTCGAGCCCTGCGTCAGGCTCTGTGGTGACAGCCTAGAGCCTGGAGCCTGCTTCATAGTCTATATCTACTCCACCCCCCCGCCTCTCCCCTGCTCACACCCTGTCTCTCTCTCTCTCTCTCTCTCTCTCTCTCAAAAATAAAACATTAAAAAAATTTTTAAATGAGGTGTAACTTTATTTTGTTTGAGGGATAATAGAGAAAACGCGTGTAAGGGCTTGGCAGACACTCATGAAAGATAATTATACACAGCATCATGCATAACAGTTACATTTTGTTTCTAATAATGAAAACACAATCTGTAAGCTATGCAGCTCACCCAAGAGATTGCAGCGATGTCTAAAAGGTCTCAAGGACATGATTTAACTGTGACACGGGAGAACATGAGCACGCCTGAAACATTTCTGAAATCCTCTAATGCCTTGGGAAGGGGGAGATTATGGAGGTCCTGTTAATACCAAGCCTATGGCAATATCGGTGAAGTCAATAAATTAAAAATAAAAAACCCAAACCACTGACTTTTCGGGACTGAAGTACTCATGCCGTGTTGACCTGGTCCAAGTTACTTATTTTCAGTTCTTAAAAGACAATCAAATGTAAAAAAAACTGACATCCCCCTGGACTGCCCTTTTCCTTGACCCCATCCCTGGTCCATCATTCCTGAGTCCCAGCTGAAGGGTCAGGAGTGGGTAAAGGTGAGAGGCATCTGACGCCCACGTTGCTGAGTCATTTTATTGTGTCTCAGGTTTCCATGTATCGAAAATGGTGCATCAGGATAGTATCCTTCCTTCTAGGATGATGATACCAACCTGAATTAAAGCCTCACTCTGGGACTTCAACACTTCCAAAAAAGGCCTCTGACAAGCTGTGTGAGTCAGGGTTCTCTGGAGGAACAGAAGCAAAAATGTGTAGATATATAGAAAGAGATTTATTTTAAGGAATTGGCTCACACAGTTATGGAGGCCAAAATCTGCAAGGTGAGCCGGCAAGCTGGAGAACCAGGAAGAGCCGTGCCACAGTTGAAATCCAAAGGCCATCTGCTGGCTGACTACCTTCATGCTTGAGGAATCATTCATTTGTTCTATTCAGATCTTCAACTGATTAGACAAGGCCCACCCACATTATGGAGCCCAACGTGCATTCCTCAAAGTCCACGGATTTAAATGTAAATCTTATCTAAAGAAGAGTATCACAAAAAAAAACAAAAACCAACCAAACAAACAAAAAAACCCCAACCGTCCAGAATAAGGTTTGGGGGCCAGCCAATGTGACATAACACTCTCACACAGTCCAACCAAGAATGACTACATCCATTAACGTCAAGCCCGAGCACTTTTCTCTAAATGAGGCACTGAGTTCTGATGCAAGCCTACCGGCTCAAATCTGTAAACCAGTCCGGCTCTGAATCCTAACAACTTTTGTCATCTGGATTCGCACACCTGGGCAGACAAGAGAAGGAGGTAGAGTGAGGACTTGGCTACCGGCAGATTCCAGAAACAGTGAGAAGTGACAGCTCACAGCCTGACAGTGAGGAGGAGACCGAGGATCTTTAAAAAGTGGATGGAAGAACTATAAAAGCTCAGGAGCCTCGGGCCTTTGAGTGTTAAGGCAAATTGTTCTCCTTACTTCATGGAGGGAGGCTATCATGGGGCAGTTTTTAAAGGGTGGGAAGGAGGCATGGTAGTCACTAGCTGATATGCTCTCCCTCCCCTCACTCCCACCCCTCACTTGTGCCTGGGGAATCCAGTGCATTCTCTGCTGGCGCTTAAAAACAATTAGCCACTCCACCTTTATCAGGGCAATAGGTGTGTCCAGATCTCATCTGAAGAGAATTATGCTCTTAATCCTCAGGCAGGTCGTTTGAGTGACATTGATACGACTCCTTCTCCATAAGGATGGCCCTTATGCCTTCAGTCATTCTAAACCTGCCATTTATCTTCTGACTTTCAGAAAGGAATACATATTCCCACTGGCACTGCAGCGATGCAAAGGGATGTTTCCTGGGGGCTTCTGAGAAAAAGAGATTTTTCTTCTCCCTACATGTGTCTCATGAGAGTGTGGTCTGGAACTTTTGTAACCATTATGCTCCTGTGAAGGGGGAGCCTGCAACTTTCAAGGGATGGGAAAGAGTTCTCTGCATGGCGACTGCAGATAAAGCCAAAATTACAAAAGGCAGAGAGGGTAAGTGGAGAGAAGTTGGATTCTTATAACAGCATATGAGCAGCTTGATCAAACCTCATCTGAAGCTGCTGTAGCGTTTTTATTTATATATGCCAGTGGATTTCTTTTCTGATTAAGCCAATTTGAACTGATTTTTGGTTATTTGCTAAGACATGGTACCTGACTGATATAAGAGGTGACTCCTGAATGCCCAGTCCTGAAAGAGAATTTTGACTAGAACAGAATGAGTTGAAGGGTAGTTTAACAACAACAATAACAATATCAACTCAGAAAAAGAATGTATGAAGCACCTAGTATGTTCCAGAAACTGCCCAGAGCTGCATTGACTTCTCACAAATGCATATGAGGTTGGTGCTATGATTATAATTTTAAATGCAGATGCTGAAGCTCAGAAGCATTACATGACTTGCTCAAGGTTGCAGAGCCAGGAAGTGGACTGGACAGGTCCAGCAGAATAAGTCCTGCTGCTCAGGAATATGCTCTTCTCTTGCTGCCTCTCTGCCTCCTCTCACCTGCCAGGCAGACAGCTGAACAGAGGAGGGTATGAGCTGGAGGAGCATGGTCAGAAGAGAGTAGAACCCCTGGCCTGTATAGTGATTAGGAGAGGACTGGACAGGCAATGAGCTAAGAGGCTATGGGACTCAACGGTGGGCAGGTTAGTTGTAACCATTATTATTTTTTTAATGTTTATTTATTTTTGAGAGACAGAGCACGAGCAGGGGAGGAGCAGTGAGAGAGGAAGACACGGAATCAAAAGCAGCTTCCAGGCTCCACGCTGTCAGCACAGGGCCCGACGTGGGGCTCAAACTCACAGACCGTGAGATCATGACTTGAGCTGAAGTCAGATGCTTAACCCACTGAGCCACCCGGGTGACCCTAGTTGTAGCCATCACCCTTATCTGGCGTGACGATGTAGTTCTGAGGTCACTCATCACTACCAACAGAGCTACGCCCAACCACCGCCCAGGTTCAAGTCAGGGTTATGTTGCCAAGGTATTTATAATCCATTTATTCACGCAGCGGCCATCAGAGCGTCTATGCCTCAAGAACACCCCCGCTTGGTGAGCTAGACTGTCAAGGTAGCCACCCTGGTGGACCTTAACAGTCGAGCTGGGGAAGACGTCAGGGAACAAATAATTACACCTGAAACAAATCCTTACACTGGCAAATAATGACCACGCGTGGTGGTAGCACCCACTATGACAAGGGCTAGGAGAGAAAATAATGGAGGGTACTAAAAAGAACGAGGGAGACCTGGTTTAGATAGGAAGAGTGTGTGCATGCGTGGGGGTAAGGCTTCTTCTTGGAAGTGTGATTTAAGCAGAGGCCTTGATGTTTAAATGGACGCATGCCTTCTAAGCAGAAGGAATTGAATGTGCCAAAAAAGGAACTGGTTTTGCATGTGTAAGGAACTGAAACAGGACCCTTAGTCGATGAGGGGTAGGCAAGGGCTGGAACTTGCAGGGCCTTGAGGCCACCATTGGGACTTTTAATTTGCATCTAGTTATAACCTCTTGCATGCTTCCTGAAAATCCTCCACTGGGCCAGACTGTATGCAGGCAGTAGGGACATGGCGATTAATAATAATTATGATAATGCCTAACATACATCAAGTACTTACCATTTGCTATTAAAACTTTTGTCCGAGATTGGAGGAAAAGTTGTCCCGGGCAGTTTTGTGACCCAAAGAGTGCTTCCGATGTAGGCAGCTAGTTAAGAGAATTTCCCAAACTTGGCAGATGAAAAGAACTCCTTAGGTGATATGATATGTTGGGGTCCAGGAGTGAACAGTCAATAAAGAATTCTTGAGACAAAGCTTTGGTGCAAAAAAGGAGGTTTTATTAAAGCACCGGGACAGGACTCATGGGCAGAAAGAGCTGCACTGGGGTTGTGAGGGGTGACTGTTAATATACTTTCAAGTTGGGAGGGGTTTAGGATAGCCTAAGTCTCTACGTAATTTGGCAGAAAGGCTTCCAGGACCTTGAGTGGCTAGCTGCTGTTAAGATAAGGTCATTTACTACTGTCTAGTGAAACCTTAGTCATGAGACCCTTCACATGTATGTCAGTGGGTCATATGCTTGGAGGATGATTGCTAACATATATCTTGCAGGGATGGGGGGAGGTCGGGTAGAGATAAAGGAAGGTCACTCTGCCTGTCCCAAGGACTTGTCAATGGGCTGCAAGTTGCAAGGAGATTTAAGTTTTTTCTCCATTTCTTTTGCCTTTGTTCTCCACACTGCCAGGGAGTTAAAAACCCTTCTCTTAGAGATTTGGATTCAGTAGGTGGAAATTCTCCTGGAATGTGTTTATAGCAACTTCCACAAACACTGGCTTAAAGTATTTAGTGCAAAGGCCTTTTCTTTTTGTTTTGTTTTTGCTGGACGGATCCTATTTTGAATCGGAGGCAGCTCCACTACTTTTCCAGATGTGTCACCTTGTGCAAACTGTTCCACCTCTCTGAGCATCAGTTTTCCCTTCCGACAAACGCAGTTAAAGGCAGCACCATCTCCTGGCGCTGATGCTCAGATTAAATGAGCGATGATGACATTCACAAGATGATAGTGAAAACGACATGGAACCTGGAATGTCTCGTGATCAGGTGTCCTAGATCACAGTTGGTGGCTTGAAGGACTGTCCTGAGACGGGGCCCACTTCCTCCGGCCTCAAGCTAGGGTTGCGGGATAAAATACAGGAGCACAGATAAACTGGAATTTCAGATAAACCACGAAAAAATGTGAGTGTAAGTATGTCCCAAATATTGCATGGGATATACTTACACTGAACAATCATTCGTTGTGTGCCTGAAATCCCAACTAACTGGACGCCCTGTACTTTTATTTGCGAAACCGAGCAATGTTTACAGAAAGGAAGGACCCCCTTCCCCTCTCCCACTCCCCGCCCCACTGCCTCCTGCCAGAACCCAGGAGCACCCTCTCTGCGCATGCACTGAGGCCTCTGTCTAGGCGCCTCCACTCGCCAGGCGCCCCAGTCGATCCCAGAGGGGCCGCTCACGCTTCCGCCCCGCTCAGGCAGCACTAGCGGCGCCCCGAGCGGCAGAGCCCCGAGCGGCGGAGGCCCGCGCAACCGCCCTCCCGCCCCGCACTGAGCAAAGGGCGCCGCCCCCAGCGGGGCACCAGGGGCCCGGTGGTTGGGCTGTGCCGCGCCGTGCCGCTGCCTCCCACCCTGGGTACTCAGGGGAAGCCGGAAACTCGCTCGCCATGTCGGCTGCGGAGGCGGGGGGTGTTTTCCGCAGAGCCCGGGGCAGGACCCTGGACGCGTTTCCCTCAGGTACTGCCGGCCTTTCGCCCGGGGAGGGGATGACTTCAAGGCTGCGGAACCTTGCGTCCGGGGAACCGTCGGTTTGGGCGCGCGCGCCTCCAGCCGGACCGCTTCGGGGGCTGCACCCGGAGGCTGGGGACCGCAGTAGCGGCCTCACCGCCCGCCCTCGGGGCTTCGAGGGGCGCTGTTGAGAGACGGGGTGTCCGGGCGCTGGGGCCTCCGCTGGCCTTGACCTGACTTCCCTGAGAGAGGAGGAGATGGAGTAAAGCGGCAAAGCGTGCTTCACAGGAGCGGGGGGTTTCAGTCCTGCCTCGCCCACGTTACTCCGCAAGCCTTGGCCTCAGTTTCCCCACCTGCAAGCCGGGAATCGTAACCGTGATCTTACGTGTGGCGCTCCTAGGCGCCCGGTGCATGTCAGATGCGGTTATTTTCATTGTGGTGGTTCGCCACGGTGCATTTTATACTCCACAATCCCGGTTTCTTCCTGCAATAGGCGTCGTCCACCAGATTGTGTATAGCGCCCGCCCATCGCAAAGCGGGAGTGCAGCCCGGCGACGTGTCAAATTAAGTGCTTGGAGTTTGGATTTAGATAATCACTCTCGTTGTAAAAATGGGTTACGAAAAACAAACTTTATGGGGAAGCGTTAACAAGTTGAAAGTATTTTTATAACTCAGTGCCCGACACAGCCTAGGTGCTAAGTGAATGTGAGCCCTGGAGGCATAAGGCGAGAGGGAGGTTTGTTCCTGGTGTCTTGGTCCTCTCTGGCTTTTTGCGGCCCCGCAGTCAAGAATCCTTCCCACAGCGCTCACCAGTTTTGTAACCCCGGGGACGTCACCCCAGATGCCCTGCATGATCTAGCCTGTGCTCCCCTTCCTTGATTCGTGCTTGTCGTGTGGCCTTTTGCCCGCTTCTCCTGCCTCACTCGTTTTCTTGAAGACCTTTCTGTCTTCCGCTCCCATAGCTGATGAATAGCCAGGCCGCTGGACCTGGTCTGTTCTCAGCCTTCAGACCCTGTTTTAAAATTCAGTCACTTCCTCTAGTCCGATTTTTTCCCCTGGCCACCCTACGTAAAGTAGGTTCCTGCTGAAGTTCTCTGCCCTAAGACCTTGTTCTTTTCTTTCTTCGCAGCTCTTGGTGGGGAGTGGCAAGGTTCTGGAAGGGTGCGTGGGGCCAGAGATAGAAGTTTGGTGGATTTGGGGAAAATACAATCTGCTATAGTGCCCATTCTCTGAATATTTTAATATACCTTTTTTTCACCCAGCTTGAGGGTTTTCAGATTTATCTGTTTTCATAGAAGTAGCTCCAGTTCACTCGTTTTCTTCCTGGGCAGTATTCCAATGGATATATTATTGCCTATTTTATCCATTCTGCTGCTGGGCGTTTGTGGAGTGTCTTTCCTGAGGCAGGGGTGTGCTCTCTGCAGAAGGAGGAGTACGGACGGCAGGGCCACAAAGGGAGGAAAAGACCGCTGTGTATCACGGGTAGAACAAGTGTGAAAGTTTGTGGCTTGGCCCGGTGGGGAAAGGGAAGGATGGGGGTGGGGATGTGGTGGTCCGTGAGGCTGGAGGATGGGTGGCGAGTAATTGAGGAGTTTTGTCTTTACCGAACAGCACGTCAACGAGGTTTCAGCTGCATGTGTGAGGAAACAAGGACACGTGATCAGATTTCCATTTTGGAAAGAAGGGGCTGAAAAGAATTTGTGTTTGTGAGGAACTTGGGGCGCAATCTGATGGCAAGCTGGAGCCCAAGAACTCGTCTCGCAGCAGCATTTCCGTAGCACCACGTTGTTCACTTTGGATTTATTGTGGTAGCTGGAGGTGCGTGTGATGGGGGTGGGTTTCTGCCGGAGATTTTGGGGATACTCAGATGTCAAAGCTGACTGACCCACTGGTGTTGCCATAGGGGGTACGGAGAACAAGAGAGTCGTTGAGCTGGACAAGAATGGGGAGGTGGGGAGAGAAAATGATGGGATACTTACCTTGCTGAGGTAGGAAGAAGGAGAATGACCCTGGGCTTCCCTTAGCACCAGTGGGCATGCTCAGTGTGGGCCATTTAGCGCAGGGCTTTCAGAGGCCTGGCCTTGGAGGGTTGGGCTTGGAACGCCCAGTCTTGTGGGTTCACTTCACTGGGTGCTGGACCCCTGGTCCACCCCCAAGGTGCCTCCATTGCTTTTACCGAGTTTTCCTCGAGTCCTCATTTCCTGCTAGCATTGCTAGCAACTTCGAGAGATGCTCTTCGTGGGTCCCGTGCCATTCCAGACTCTGTGGGAATATAGAGCCTCAAACTGGTAGGGTTGCTCCAGAGGCAGGCTGGGAGGAGAAAGGGAAGGAACTGGCTTTTCCCGGTCTCTTGCCAAAATATACCCTCCCTGGGAAAGAAGTTTGGTTAACTCGAGCCACGCTGCCTGAAATCGCAGCCCTGATCAGCCTCATACTCGCTCCTCGAAGTCCCCTCCAGCATTAGCTAAACAGTTTATTTCTCTAGTGGAACCTGGCAGGTAAGTGAAAGAGTGCCGGCTGAGGCCATTCAGGCTGTCATGACAAAGCCCGTAGACTAGGCGGCTGGTCAGCAACAGACACTTACTCCCCACGGTTCTGGAGGCTGGAAGTCCAGAGATCAGAATCCGAGTGTGGGGGCCAACCACCCAGTTCCTAGACCGTCTTCTTGTGCCCTCACATGGTGGGAGTGGGGAAGGAGCACTCCGGGGTCTCTTTCAGAAGGCATTCATCTCATCGCGGTGACCTCCTGGCTCCCTAAGGTGACCTGTGGCTCCCCACCTCCGCGTATCGTCACATTGGGGTTTAGGATTCAAGATAAGAATCAGGGGGAACCACAGACGAACCACAGACGAACATGACGTCTGTGGTAAGCACCTTAAGACCATTTCCCCCCTGGTGGTTTCTGTGAGTGGCAGCATTCGTGTGCACTTCTTCCAGTGTTGTCTGTGAAGCCTGGCTTCAGTCATCCAGTCCCCGTTAACGTGATCTGCTAGGCTCCGTCGGCAGATGTTTGTTAAAAGTAAATTGTACATATCTCGTTGCGGAAGGTTCACATTCCTCAGGCATGTTCACGTATTCATTTTAATTAGGCAAATTGATAATTATATTTCCTTGACACATCCTAATTAAGACTACTATCTCCTAGCAAATAATTGTTTTTCTGAGAAATGTACGACATCTGTGTTGAAAAAAATTCTAAAAGTGAGAACTGTCAAGATAAAATGGGTTTACAAATTACCTATATCTATTTGTTTTCAGGTCCTAAAGTGTTTTTTCTTTTTTTCCCCAGTTCATTTTACCACCACAATATGTTCCCTCTTAGAGAATAGGGCTGTTTGGTGGTTTTCTTAGAAAGATCATGTCCCTACATATTTTACACTTGTAGCTGTTTCAGAGGAGCCGACTGTATTCACTAATCCTGAATATTTCTCGGTCTCTTTCTCACGGGGCAGAAAATAAATGGAATCTCCCAAAAAATAACGTGCCCCATGCCTTGCAGATCTCACCTAAGAACTCCTCTGTGGACAACATGTTTATCCAGGTCTCAACGGGGCTGAAAATGTTGTGGTTTGAAAAATTCTAACATCAGTGAAGAACCTGAAATAAATGCTTTTAACGATGCTGTACAGTTAGGCCAAACCAGTTATCTCTTATTTGAAAAGGACTCCTGTGAGTAAAAGAAGAATTTTGATTATCCCCTCCTCGATATTATCATCAGTGAAAATTAGTTTATAAAATGTTCACACCATAACACTTCCAAGAGATAAATGAACTTTTATTTTTGAGTGCCTTCCTATTTTTTGTAATAACTTTATTGAGGTACCATAACATTCACTCATTTAAGTTCACAGTTCAGCGGTTTTTAATAAATCTGTAGAGTGGTATGGTGTCAAGAGTTTAGTATCTCCCCCCAAAAAACTTTTTGCCCGTTTGCAGTCTTTTCCTGTTTCCACTTGGTGCACCGGAAACTAATTTACCTCCATCGCTTTGCCTTTTCTGGACATTTCATATAAATGGCATCATAAAATCTGTGGTCTTTTCTGACTGGCTTCTTTCCCTTAGCATAATTTTTTCAAGAGTATCAGTACTTTGTTCCTTTTTACTGAATGGTATTCCGTTGTATGGAGAAACCACATCATGTTTATCCATTCACCCATTGATGAGCATTTGGACACTGACTGACATTCCCCAGTTTGGCCGCTGGCTGTTATAAATACAGCTGATATGAACGTCCACATACAAATCTTTGTATGGACATAGATTTCATTTCTCTTGGGTAGATACTGAAGATTGGAATTGCTGGGTCATATAAGTAACTACGTTTGACATTTTGAGGAACTTCCAAACTGTTTTACAAAGCACCTGCACCATTTTGCATTGCCACTGCTAAGGTATATGGGTTCATATTCTCCATATCCTTGCCAACACTTGTCATCATCTGTGTTTTTGATTGTAACCAACCATATGGGTATGGATTGGTATTTCGTTGTGATGTTGGTTTGCATTTTCCTAATGGCTAATGATGCTGAACATTTCACATGCTGACTGGCCACAGTCTTTCTTTGAAGAAATATCTTTTCAGATCCTTTGCCCTATTTCCCACGCCCCCCATCCCGCCCTTTGGCCCAGTTTTAATTGGGTTGTGTTTTTATTGAGTTGTAAGTGTTCTTTATATATACTGAATACAGATCCCTTACCCAGTCCATGATTTGCAAATATTTTCTCCCATTCTGTGGATTCTCCTTTCACTTGCTTTATGATATCCTGTGCAGCACCAGAATTTTTAATTTTGATGAAGTCCAACTCTTTTGTTATCACTTGTGTTTTTGATGTCCTAAGAAACCTTTGCCTAACCCCAAATCATGAAGATTTACTTCTGTGTTTTCTCTAAGAGTATTCTAGTTAAAGCTTGTACATTGATGTCTGGGTTCATACTGAGTTAATTTTTATGTATGGTGTGGGGAAGTGTCTAATTATTAGACAATTTCCTTTTATTTTTTTCTTACTACAGTAGAAACCTCATAATTGGTCAATGAATAGAAAAAAATAGCTAAACAGGGGAATTAAAAAATTATACATTCTTTTAACGTTTCCTTTTAATGTAAACTATAAATGTACATCCATTTACCATTCTTTTGAGGTCGGGCCAAGGACTTGTCTTGGAGTATGGGTTTACAGATGGGCCTGCCGTGGAGCCTTTCTTGCATAAACAACACCCATAATGAATCTTTTCCAGTTTGGGTTTTTTCCAGTGGAGTAGTCAGTTAAAAATCACTTGGAAAGAAAGCACTCTGAGTGAAGAATTCTTCTAGGTTTGTACTTTCTTTTCCCTCTAATCTTTTAGACTTCTCTGCCCAACACCTAATTGAATAGTGCTTTATTTTCACCAGCTTGCCTTTTACTGAGTCTTCCCAAAGCATCTGTCTTAGCTTTATTAGAAACAACCCTTTTTACGATTCATACTTCTCTGGTTTACATGTTTAATTGAATGGCTTAAAAATAAGCATTAGCATGAACGGGTTTGGGGACAAGCGCCTGATGGACACATGGAGCCGGCTTCTTCAGGGACATTGGTTGACAGTCCACGCCTTTGCAGAGGGCATGCAGAGTGTTGGTAAATCTGGAGGTTTGTTAAGAGAGCGTCTGTTTCCCAGAGAGGACTAACTGGCAGCTTTTTATATTTGTGAAGCATATGATTTTTAACTTTGCCAAGCCCTGCAATTAGTTACAGGCATGGGGTCCTGGTATCTGGAGGCTCCAGGAGCCTCCAGAGAACTGCTATTAGCTGCTCTTAGAACCCAGTGGGCTATGCAGCCAGCCAATCAGGAAATACTGGTTGAGTGAAAGAATGCCCAAAGCCTCCGAGTACTCTTGTTTAAAAGAACAAGAACAACAACAACAAAAACCTAGTCACACTGATGTTGTAGGTTCTCGTTTGTAAAACGAAGGCAGAGTGTTGGCCAGAACTGTCCAAGATGCAGCTGTGATGATATGTGCATTGGCTTCATTTACATGAGGGCGGGCGCTGAGACACTTTGGTGATTTCAGGTCCTAAACTAGGAGTTGGGAGGTCCGAGAAGGGAACACAGCCCTTCTGGCTGCTGGCCCTTTGGCTTCGCCCCCAGAACATACTAGAATAGGCCACAACTTTCCGTCTCCTGCCCAGTCTGCTCCTTCTCCAGTCTTCCCCCAAGTCCTGTGCGGTCAGAAGCCTAGGCATCATTGCTGACCTCTCCTTCTCCCCTTGTCTTCACAGCCCTGCCCCTGCAACCTGCAGAGCTCACCTTGGTTTTGTTCATCCGTTCCCTTCCCAGCTCCGTGACCCCCAGCCACCCACATCTCTCCCTGGACGCCTCCAGCAGCCTTCTGCCTCCCCTCGTGGCCCAACAGTCCATTCCCCGTAAAGCATTCAGAGCCATCTCTTTGAAAAGAAAATTGGGCCCATCATCCCTTGACATGACTTTTCCCTGTCTCTCTCTTCCTCTCTCTCCGGCCTCTTGTTCGTCATGTACCATTTTTTTGTTTTTTTAATGTTTATTTTTGAGAGAGAGAAAGAGAGGCAGAGCATGAGTCGGTGAGGGGCAGGGAGAGAGGGAGACACAGAGTTGGAAGCAGGCTCCAGGCTCCGAGCTGCCAGCCCAGGACCCAACGTGGGGCTCGAACTCATGAACTGTGAGACCATGACCTGAGCCAAAGTCAGACGCTCAACTGACTGAGCCACCCAGGTGCCCCTCTTCAGGTACCATTTTAAAAGAAACCCGTGCTGATCCTCCCGTTTTCAGTTAGGGCCCTGTTACTCCCCTTCCCTCATTCTTTTCCTTTACCACACTTATTACAACTTAACAGTTGTGTATTTATTCCTGTGACTTTCATGTCTTTTCATGCCTCTAGACGATAAATTCCTGGAGGGCAGGAGGCCCAGACCTAGGATAGTGTTAGGAGTGGTGGCCACTCAATGACCATTCGTTATATAAATAAATGAGTAAATATGAACGAATACACTATCCCTTTGATCACGTTCCTGCGTCTGCCTAACCCATTGCTTCCAGCATGTATCCTGGAGGATACATGGTTCTTTTACCAAAGAACCAAATCAAGAGGATCCCTTGCAAACCACCCTACGTGGCCCTGAGGTTTGTGCACTGCTCACGAGTGTCTGTTAAAGGAGGTTCTTGTTACCGGGTGGGCGCCCTCTCGGGGCTGCGTCTGCCCTGAGGAAGGCTCGCCTTCTGCATCCAGAGCCTCTGTTTGCCCAGCCTTGTGCCTGCAGGGCGCTTCGGCCCAGAGACAGCGCCTTCTGCCACTTCTCCCCGAAGCACCACCCGGGCCAGCGGCCACCTGCCTGCTTGGCAGGGGAACATGGGTGATGGTAGGAAGCAAGTCCTAGCAAACACCCACCCCCAAAAGGCAAACCCCAAATGGGGTTCTGCTTTGGAAAAGGGGGGAGGTTCGGGAAATGCCTTTCCCCCCTTTAGCCGTTGGCCGGAACAGCGTCGGCCAAAGCCAGTGGTGCCGAAAGCCACCTGGCCAAGGAGTCCTGGCCTGTCTGCCTTTTTACTTCTCTGAAGGGTTGCAGATAAAGATTTTGCCAGGTCCTTTATCCCCACATGGCAAATGTGGCAGCCAAGCTATGACTCAGAAGCTTTTGTGTGTCTCACAAAGTACCTTTGAATGCATTTAGGCAAAGAAAAGAGAGGTTGGATAAATTCACCTTGCTGCTTAGGAAAAGTCATATGGAGACTCTGAGGATGTGGCTGTCACAGTTAATTATTTGGGGGAAGAGGGAGCCCCGAAGGGCACCATTATTTTTAATAGCTTCGCATACCATACGGTTCACCCTTCTACAGTGTACAACCCAATGGCTCTTAGTCTGTTCAAAAGAGTTGTGTAACCATCGCCACAGTCGATTTTGGAACATTTTAATCACCCCAGAAAGAAACCCCACACCCCTTAGCTCTCACCCTACCCCCCACTCCAGCCCCGGACAACCACTGATGGATGACGCTATTAAATGGGGTGTAAGTCCTGGCAGGCTTCCAGTTGGGACATTTGGGTTGTTGAGCCAGAAAGAGTCCCGAGGTGGTAAAGATTGCTTTTCTCCTATTGTGTTGTTGTTGTTGTTGTTGTTGTTGTTGTTTGTAACCGCTGAAATAAGATAAATCCTCAGAGAAGATGAGGGGTGTTGCTGAAGACATTTAGGTTGTGATTCACTGTGCAGATGGCTACCATGAGAAACTGTAAAAATTGCATTTCGTTGGCATTTGCTCTTTAGCCAGAAAGCCTCCAGATAGCTGTAAAGCTGCCCATCTTTGCTGTTTTATAACCAAAGCAGTATCTCCAGTATGTGGAGGACAGGATGTTAAGACCAAAGCATGTAATTGTGTGTGTGTGTGTGTGTGTGTGTGTGTGTTTGTGTATCTGTATCATCAGATATTTTCTGTGCCCCACTATGTGCTGTGGGGGGTAAAGGGATGGGTAGGATTTTGTTGGTTTTGTCTCCACTAAGACAAGGGTAGGAGTTACCAAAAATAACAGTCATGATAACACAAGCTCACCGCTGACTGCTTACTGTGTGCCTAGCGCAAATGCTTTACATGTATTAACTCCCTAATTCTTCACAACAGCCCTTTGGAGGTAGGAGTGGTATTCTTACTTTACGGGTGAGGAAACCAAGGCCCCGAGAGGTTAAGAACTTGCATCGTGCGACATGGGTGGTAGAGGGTGGAAAAGAGGTTTGAGCCTGGCACGCAGGCCTCCGAGTCTAGGCTATGCTGGCACCAGGTGAGGGCTTTGGGCGGTGGAGGCCCGAGTGGCACCTAGGCTTTACGCCCTTGCCCATGCCCACATGTCTTGGTGTGATCGGTCCCCTGCCCTCCGTTCACATCTGCCCCTGGTGTCAGGGCCTGTCCTTGCCTGGGGTGTGTGCCTACAGCTACCCTGCATCTGGCTCTGGTCGTCATTCACACCTCAGCTGTCATGTGGCCTCACTGCTTCATCCAGCCACAGCCCTCCCACCCAGCAGTCACTCTTCTCCGTGACCGCACACCTCCCCGCTACTGTGTAAGTTAGTCTTAAGGAATGGGACCTGCGGCTTTGCTCGCAGCTGAGTGTCCAGTGACCCGTGTGGCCCCTGTCACGTAGCGGGCGCTAGGACAACCTGCTGAAGGCGGGGGGGACGGAAGAGCTGTGCCTGCTTTTGCAGCGGAGGGAGGTAGGCTTTGGTCTGGGCCAGGAGGGGAGGTGGAGTCTTAGCCGGAAAGGTTAGTAGAAGGGGAGCATCGCCCCAGGAGGGAGGGGCAGCGTGGCGTGTGTTTGAGGAGCAGATGAGGGTCTGGCGGGGGCGGGGGTGGGGGTGGGGGGAGAGAGACCCCGTGGCATGTTTGGTGTTGGGTTTCTGGATGTCCGCGTGTTGGCCTTAAGGCTGGACTACTGATGTAATGTGGGATGTCATGCAGCGTCCCTGGCCTCCCTCCACCGAATGCCAGATGCCCCCAGGGGATCAAAATCATCCCTGGGTGAGAGCCACCTTGTAGTGGGAGCAGTGGGCAGCTTAGCTGGTAGACTCTCACACTGTGACCCAAAGTGCCTAAGTGTCTGAGCCAGAATGCACGAGGATCCATCGACCTCTTCATTTATCCCTTCCCTGAATGTTTGTTTACTGAGTGCCCCTCACATGCCAGCAACCCAGTGATACATGCTGACAGTATGCTGGGAAGGGAACACGAATGTGGGCCTTTCCTCGTGGGGGTGGGAGCGTAGTGACCCTTCAGCAAGGGAGCTTGGTGATCAGTGTTAGTGTTTTAGGAAGAGTCACAGTGGCAGTCAGCGCGGGAAGCACTGCGTAGAGCTGTCCTGGCGGCCCCGGGGGGAGTGGTGGACCCTGACCCAAGGTGCTAGGGCTGCGGAGGTCAGGGACGTGCTGCGGAGCGCTGCAGATGTGGGTGCATCCACCCGGCAGCTGAAAGGGCCCAGTAACACCCGACCGTCTCATCTTTAGATAGGTGGACTGGGGACCATGGTGGCAAGCTCAGGGCCATCAGGGTAAGAGGCCAGTCTTGAAGGGAAGGTGATGAATTTGCTTGTGGGAGTGTTGTAAGGTGCTGATGGCACGAGCCGGAAGCTTGGACGTATCTAGGAAAGCAGACATACTACTTTCTACTCACTCTTTTAGCGAGTTCTGTGGCTTTCTCGTCAAATGGAGAAATGTGGCCCCTCTGGGCCCAGTTTGTGTATGATACCGAGTCCGAGAAGTTAACAGGAGCCCAGACATCAGACTTTTAAATAGTCTTAGAGTGTAGTGATGTGGTGTCATAATCATCAGACTTCTTAACCAGGATCTCCCAAAAAGCAAACGAGATTTAGAAAATGAGACTTCACTTGATGAAAATTAAGTTGCCTGTGAAGTAACAGGTGTAGCACCTCAGGAGAGCACAGATTGTTACAGTGTTGGGTTATTAATTAACGGCATGACCACCTCGTGTAGGCCTTTTCCTGGTAGGGTGATGAAAATAGTGATTCATTTGCTTTTGGGATGCATTTATTACAGTTAGTCATTGATTAACTGGCAATGGTGAACGGATCAATGCAGTTTCTAATTCTTGGTGTATGTTAAAAAGTCAGCTTTCATTAACAGCTGACAAATATGCCTAAAAGGTATAGTAAAAATGAGGGACAGGGAAACGTATTGGCAGAGACAAAGCCAAGACGACATTTAGTTCCCGATGTTAAAAGTGCCAACTGCAAAGAGCATTTGCAGACTGAGTGCCTTTCTGGTGGGACACTGGCATGTAAACAGTCTCAGAGGAAGGATTAGTGCTAAGGCATTGTGTGGGTTTTTAAAGGTCTTTAAGATTCTACGATGTGTGCAGTTGCTTTGCACCCAGTAATGCTTAGAGAAGAGTCCCTGGCTTCTACTGTCTATAGTTTAATACCACCCAAATCCACTGTGTTTTTATTCCTCAGTGTTGAAAGGCGGTTTTCTGTGACAGTCTCTATCAATTAGCAGAAATCAGGAAGTGGTCAAATCTTTTTTTTTTTTTTAATGTTTTTATTTATTTTTGAGACAAAGAGAGACAGAGCGTGAGCAGGGGAGGGGCAGAGAGAGAGGGAGACACAGAATCTGAGGCAGGCTCCAGGGTCTGAGCTGTCAGCACAGAGACGGATGTGGGGCTCGAACTTACAGACTGTGAGATCATGAACTGAGCTGAAGTCGGGCGCTTAACCCACTGAGCCACCCAGGCACCCCCATGGAAGTGGTCAAATCTTGATACTCTGTATACAACGGCTGAAGCACATTTCTCCCTAAGGCCAATTTTTCCTTTACGAAGGTGTTTTTAAATTAGTTTATGTTTTTGGGGCGCCTGGGCGGCTTAGTCGGTTAAGTGTCCGACTTCAGCTCAGGTCATGATCTCGCAGTTTGTGCGTTCAAATCCCACGTTGAGCTCTGTGCTGACAGCTCAGAGCCTGGAGCCTGCTTCAGATTCTCTCTCTCCCTCTCTCTCTGCCCCTCCCTGCTTGTGCGCTCTCTCTCTGTCTCTCAAAAATAAGTAAACATTAAAAATACATGTATATATAAAATAAAAATTAATTTAGATTTTTAAAAACTAAATTTTAAAATTAATTTGGTTTAGGCTCTGGTCCTATTTATTATGGTAACTCAGAGCTTGTTTTTTTCTGACATATCGTTTGGACAGATCTTGGCACTTCTGGCTACATAGGTCTTCTCTATAATCTCACCTGTGTGACCACCTGCCCCGAGGTCAGGGTTCTGTGGCACGATAGGCCCGGTTCTGCCTCTCAGCCCTCGTTAGAGCTTGATTAAGTTACCTAACCTTGACCTTGCTGAGTCTCCTCATCCGTACCTCTAAGCAAAATGGAAGAGTTAGCCTAGATACAGGCCAAGTGTGGGCTGAGTGTGGCCCATGGTGAATTCCAGAGCACACAGCCCCTTTGATGGGCAACTGCTGCTCCGCCCAGCCAGTCAGCACACTCCACTTGGGCCTGCTTTGGCCACATTTCCCAAGAGAATCCAGAAAAACAGGTATCTATAGGAAACTCATGAATTTATTTTATTTTATTTTTTTTAGAAATTTCTTTTTTTTTTTTTTTCAACGTTTATTTATTTTTGGGACAGAGAGAGACAGAGCATGAACAGGGGAGGGGCAGAGAGAGAGGGAGACACAGAATCGGAAACAGCCTCCAGGCTCTGAGCCATCAGCCCAGAGCCCGACGCGGGGCTCGAACTCACGGACCGCGAGATCGTGACCTGGCTGAAGTCGGACGCTTAACCGACTGCGCCACCCAGGCGCCCCGGAAACTCATGAATTTAAAATGTTGGCGACACATTCAAAATTTTATAACTACTACGTGGGCCAAACAAAACACATGTGCTAGCCAGACCGCATCCAGAGAGACCCGGGGTTTGTCATCTCTGGAGAAAATCACCAATTAGCATCCCATAGAAGATGGCTGTTCCGGGCTCGAGCCTGTACCCTGAATCAGCCCTGTGCTACTGGCAGGAACTGTGAGCATCACGGCCTTCTGGGGAAAAGCCTGCCAGCATCATCTCTGTGTACGGTTTTCTTATTTACCAAGATGTTCCATTCAAAGGAAACTTTTTGGAGATAAAAATGTCTTTATGGAGGTGGACAGCTTGCAGCAGCCCAGGACACATTCCATCTCCTTTTTGGCTCTGTCCTCTCCAAGCCAGTCCCACAGCACTGAGATCCTGGATGATAGAAGCTGTTGCTCATTAAGCATGTGGTCTTGAACTTGAACCATGACTGAGACTCCTAGCCAGGCCTCAGTATCCCCTGTTGGTTAAATGAGGGGGTTGGTGATTCTGCAAGTCCTTCCCACCCTGAAAATTTCCAGTACTTTAGTGGGCAAAGGATGGCTTCTGTAAGGTAAGCCTTCAGCCTCCCGGGGATGGACTCCAGTAAATGGGCTCACACAGCTCAGTGCAGGAGGGGCAGATGTAAACGTGTGGTCACGTGAGGCTAGGCCTTGTTCAGTATCACCCTCCGTGGCAGCCAGACTCTCAGATGGTCCCAGTGATCCCCACCTGCTAGTATTCGTGGCCTCTGTGATCCTCTGTCCTTGAGTGTGGGCTGGCCTAGCAACTTGATTATAATGAATAGAACACAGCAGAGTGATGGAATATCGCTTCCATCACCAGGCTACATAACTTCCTTTGCTGGCAGACCCTCTCCCTTGCTGGCTTTATGGAACAAGCTTCCATGTTACCAGCTGCCAGCTTGGAGAGGGCCACCTGGCAGGGAACCGAGGGTAGCTTCTGGTCCACAGCCAGCAAGGAATCTAGTCGACAGCCCCATAAGTGCACTTGGAAGCAGTTCCTGCCCCGTGTGAGTCTCGCTATGAGACCTCCCTGCTGGCTGACACTATAATTGCAGCTTGTGAGAGACCCTGAGCAGAGGACCCAGCTAAGCCCCGCCTTAGAACCCCAACCCACAGAAAGTGAGATAATGAATGTGTACTTTCAGACTACTACATCTGTGCTCATTTGTTACAATAGCATCAGCTTCTACACCAGCTTTTCGAATTTGTTACGCAAATTAACATTGAAAAAATTCAGTTCCCCGTGGACATTCTTATTTATATTCAGGTGTTTTAGTTAAATACATACATGTTTTATGATGTATGAACAGTAAGTACCCTGTAGACATTACTAGAAGGTTGTGTCAGATGTTTCTGAAGATTATAGTCTTGTTTGGTACCACCTAGGTCAAGTATGAGGTCTTAGTTTAATCAAGTCGCTTTATTCTTTAATGCATTCATTCTACAAATGCTCAAAATTTGACCTTGGCCTTATCATACTCACCAATTAGGGTCCCTGACTGCACTCTTTTATCGATTTTGGAAATTACCTGAGCTGGACACAGACAGGGACCTAAAAATGAATTGCAAAATATGCAAAAACAGTAATAATTCCCCCAAGCCATTATTTCCGTAGAGGGAAACAAAAATCACTTTGCACCTGTTTCTGATCACACACATTTAGGCAGTTCAACCTATTAGTTACAGGTCAGTGCTTCTCAAACTTGGACTTGCCTACAGATCACATGGCGATTTGTTAAAATGCAGACTCTGCCTCAGTAGGCAGTAGGCCTGGGATGGGCTTGAGAGGCTGTCTTTCCAGCAGGCTCACAGGCGCTGATGCTGAGGTGTAGGCCCAGCCCTGCCTTTCACGCCCAGTGTGGCATGCTTCCTGGAGCTCTCCTGTCATATGCACCCTCTCTCTCTCCCTCAGCCCCCACTTCCGGCACTTGTGTTCCTCTCGGGGCGTGGGGGGCTATCAGGCATTTCAGTACATCTGACCAGAACAGTGTTTTCGGGGAGTCTCAAGAGAGACGCTGGACTGTGCCAGGTCCAGACCTCTGCCCCGCAGGGGACGGTGCGGCAAGCTCTCCCTGGCTCTTGCAGATGTCACCTGATACCTGTGCCTGCCCCTGGGTGTGACTGTAGACTTCGGCCACATCGTTTAAGGCAAGTGTTGTTAAGCATTCGGATTCGTAATAAAAATCTGTCCCTGGTGAGGGATGGGGGAGTTATAAATTTATACATTGTTACATAGTGAGCTGTCACCATTTCAGGTCAGATCTATTTATTTTGTACCTTGTCCTCATAAAGTTGAAAGTCTAAGATTTTAGTAAGTAAACAAATAATAATGGAAGGTTTCTTCTAATATCTCCAAGGACCTTCGAGATGATGACTGTTTTGTTGTAGGCAACTATATTTGTTAAGACGTTTGCTGTAGAAAACTGTGTATAAAATCTGTTGGTTACAGACTATTGGTTTATGCACCAGCCTTGGGGTGATGATCCCCTCCCTGATCTGGTTCTGATTCATCTGTCCAGTTTAAACAACTCTGCAGTCTGCCTCAGAAACAGGAATGTAGCTAAAAGCATTCAGTGTGAAAAGGTTATTATTCAAGGAAAATAAATGATTGATGCTAACAATTAACTTTAAAACACAAATGGGAATCTCATTTTTTTTTTCATGACCCCAGCCTTCACCTCTTGAAGAGAAGTCTTGCTGACTCTGTGTCTTTAATGCCTGATCCCTCAGGATCTATTACTACTTTGTAGCAGATGTCCCTGAAACTTGGCAGCTTGAAACCCCAACTTTTCATTGTCCTCTCACAGTTTCCATGTGGAATCGGGGCACTGCCCGGCCGAATGGATCCTTATGCAGCAGGGTCTCCCCCAGCATTCACGCATGGTGTCAGCTGGGGCTGTGGTCTCATCTGACGGCCCGACTAAGGGAGAATCCCTTTTTCCCAGTTCACTCACGTGCTTATTCACAGGATTCCAGTCCTTTGGGTTGTTGCATGGAGGACCTCTGTTCTCCATGGGCTGTTGCCTCAGTTCCTTCCTTACTATGTTGGCTTCTCCATAGGGCGAGTCACTGTGTGACAGCCTTTTTCATGCAGGGCGAGGGCTCTGAGAGAGAGCGAGAGAGAATGAGCAAGATGGAAGTCATGGTCTTTTTCTAGCCTACTCTCTCCCTCCCTCTCTCTCCCCTTCTCTCTCTGCCTCCCTCCCTCTGTCTCTCCCTCCCTCTCTCTGTCCTTCCCTCCCTCACTCTCTCCCTCTCCCTCTCTCTCTCTTTTTAGCCATTTTTATTGAGGCATGGTTGACCTGTAAAAAGCTGTATATGTTTAACGTGTACAACAGTCCCCAAGAGTTTGGGGATAAGTACACATCTGTGGAACCATCACTACCATCAGGGTCATAAACATACTCATCTCCTCCCAAAACCTGTATAATCTTTATCTTTATTATTTTTATTATTATTATTATTATCATTACCTTTATTATTATTGTTATTATTACTTTTTATTACCTTTAACCACTTTATTACCTTTATTATTATTGTTATTATTACTTGTGTGTATGCTAAGAGTACTTCACATAGATTCTACCTTTGTAGCAAATTTTAAGTATATAGTATCGTATTATTAGCTGAGGGCATGATGCTGTGCAGTAAGTCTACAAGACTTCTTTATCTTGTCGAACTAGAACTTTGTACCCTTTGGCCATCACCTCCCCCATTTCCCCTAACCCTCAGCCCCTGGCGTCCACCATTCTACTCTCTGCTTCTATGAGTTTGTATTAGAAGCCACATATCAGTGAGATCAGACCGTATTTGTCTTTCTTTGGCTGACTTCTATCAGCTAGCATAATGCCCTCTAGGTCCATCCATATTATTTCAAGTGGCAGGATTTCCTTCTTTTTTAAGACTGAACAATAGCACATCGTACATATATACCACATTTTATTTATCCGTCCGTCCATTGAGGTACATTTAGATTGTTTCCCTATCTTGGCGTCACCTAATCCCTGAAGGGACATCCCATCGCTGTGTTCTGCTTATTAGAACAAAGTCACCGTTGAGGGGATTGCACAGGGACGTGACTGTCACAACGCAGGGATCTTTGGGACCTTCTTGGAGTCTTTCTGCCGCACGTAGTAAGGGCTCAATAAATACAAGTTCCCATCAGCTGTAGTGCCAGATAGCCGTCCTTAGCAATGAGATGCATGCCCCAGGGCTTCATGCAGCCCTTGTTCAGATGGAGTTCAAGTTGGTTGTGACTTGCTCGAGCAGTTCACCACCCGAGCTGTAGGTCCGGAACTCGTGGGGTGACTTTGCACACACAGTTTGTTCTATAAGTAAGTGCGGGCAGTTCGCACGCTTGCGTCTTTAAGTTCTGGTAAAGAAATTGAGGAGGAAGGGTGGCCTAACGCCGGGGGTCTACTGTAGGATGACAGCAGGCCAGTGTGGTGGGCTGGAGGGTGGCTGCGGAATTCGGAAAGGTTGGACTGGCGCTTTGCCACTGAGATCTCAGCCCGGATGTGGCACGTTAGAGAGAGGCCTTCCCTGTGTGCCCAGTTGGAATTGGCCATTGCTTCTCACGCCACCTTCCTAGTCCTGGCATTCTGGCTCCCTTCCCTGCTCACTTCTTTGTCCGTCGTCTTCGTCCCCCGTGCGGACTGAGCCCCGGGAGAGCAGGGGGCTCGGCTGTCTGGGTCCAGACGTGTACTGTCGCCACCACGTGTGGGGCCTGGCAAACAGTTGACTCTCGGTGAACACTTACCGAATAAGTGAATGTGCCGAACCCACAGATGTGAACTGACTCTAAGGAATTTTGTGGAAGTTGTAATATCTTCATGACTTCCACAGGAAATGCCCCTTACTCAGTTCACATGCAAGATACACTAATTTGTTAAAAAGAAGAAAACAGTCTGAAGGTGGTGGGGTCGTTTTGTCCCTGCCACGGATCGCTGGTGGCCGTTAGGCAAGCCGTGGCACGTCTCTGGGCCACAGCCTCCTCAGAGGATAAAAACAGGGGCTGCAGATTGGGGCTCTTCACGCTGCTCTGCGCTCGGACCCAGCTCAGGCTCAGGAGCTCTGGTTTTCAACACTGGTCTACCGTGTAAGGTTTGGTTCGAAGAAAGGGTGGAAAGGGTGCTGTCACCAGGAAAAAGAAAAGCTGGACACCCACAGGGATTCCATGCCCACTAATGGCCCTTCCTGCTCCGCAAAACCACGCGCCCAGTGCAGTTCTTTGGTCTGATAAGGGTGGGCACCTGTGGCCCGCGAAGCTTGGGAGCAGCAGAACCAGCAGGAAGGGCAAGCCTAATCCTTTTGGTGCAGGTGACGTAGCACCCTTTCCAAGAACATGAAGAATCCCCTCTTCCTTCCTTTCTCCCTGCTTCCCCCCCACCCCCCAGCCTCACACCTCGTTTAAGCCCGCATCGTGCTGCCTTTGAAATGTTAGCATCGATTTTTTTTTTTCTTTTTTTCTCGTTGACTAACTCATTCCGAGATTTCATTTCTGGCACTGCATCTCCTGCCAGATCACCAGAGCTTCCAAGCTCCGAGTTTTATAATTAAAATTCTGTCACATCCCCCGAAACAGTGCAAATTGTGCCATTAAGCCTGGCATAAAAGATTTGCAAGCACTTCACCTAGTAATTTAAATATAATACTTCTGGCAGCTTTCAATTTCTGGTATTTTTAATTCTAATTAAAAAACTATTATTGAACGTTAATATCCTCTATACGGCATGCTGTTGTGCCTCTGTGCTCCATCTTGGCCGGCTAGTTTTAAACAAACAGCTTGGCTGGGTGGCTGTTGCTGCCCACGTGGTTTTTCCTGGCCTTTGGGAATCACCAGGTCCCAGGCATAATTAGTATAAATCAAAATCCTCTAGACTATGACAGGAAAATGGTATGTTTGAACAGCAGCTTATTAAAATGACCTACTTAATTTAAGAAAAATATTGTATCCACTTGCACGATAACCTGGATGCTTTCCCTGACAGATTTTATAATATTTCTTCCCTCTCCCTCCCCCGCCCCCTTCGTTTTTACAAGAAAAGGAAAGGGAATGGAAAGGCCCATTCTACTTCATCCAAGGCGCAGACCCACAGTTCGGGCTCATGAAGGCCTGGTCCACCGGGAACTGTGACAGCGGCGGTGACGAGTGGGGGCAGGAGATCCGTCTAACTGAGCAAGCTGTTCAGGCCGTCAACAAGTTGAAGCCCAGACCCAGATTCTTTGTTCTCTGCGGGGACCTCATCCACGCCATGCCAGGTAAGCCTTGCACGGGGCCTGGGGCCTCCTCTGCTTCCTCTGGTCCTGAGTGCATTTGGGCAGAGGAACAGATTTCTCTCGAAGAGACGTCTTTATTTAGGAATGGCTCACTCCTTCCCTCCATGGCTATTGGAGGGAGTATCCTTGAACATCAGAAAATGCACGCTCATTTTATATTTAGAATTTGGCGAGATTGATCGCCGTAATTAGGCAGAGCTACAGTTCTGATGATCTGAGCTTACTATGAAAAATGGAACAGATTCCCATGTGTCACCTTTATTTCCAGGGGACAAACTTGAACTGCTTCCAGATACCATATCCATAAATGTAACCTTCTTCTCTTGTTTCTCCTCTTCTGACACTTTAATTTCTCCTGTATTTGTTAGTGCTTTTTCATTTGCAAGTGACAGAAATCTAACATAAACTGGATTATTATTATTATTACTATTATTATATTTTTTATTAAAACTTTTTTTATGTTTTAATTTTTTTTTTTTTTTTTGAGAGAGAGCAAGCAGAAGTGGGACAGGGACACAGACAGTGGGAGACACAGAATCCGAAGCAGGCTCCAGGCTCCACGCTGTCAACACAGAGCCCGACATGGGACTCGAACCCACAAACTGTGAGATCGTGACCTGAGCTGAAATCAGAGGCTTAACCGACTGAGCCACCCCGGCAGTGCCCCTGTGTTTTTAAACATGTGTGTTCCTTTATGGGACTGTGAAGTCCAGGGGCCTCTCTGGGCTTCAGGTATGGCTGGATCCAGAAGCTTAGAGTTTGTGATCAGGACTTGGTTTCTGTTGCTCAGCCCTGCTTTCCTCTGGGTTGATTGCATTTTTAGGCAGGCTGTCTCTAGGTAGTGGTCCCTGGGAGCTCCTACCAGAAACCATAAGAGAAAGAAAATGCCTCATTCTTGGTGGTCCAATCAAAGTCCCAGACCGGCACTCATCCTTCATCCTGCTCTTATGGCCCCTTGAAACCAGGGTGTGGGCTCATTTCCACTGCAGCAGTGTGGTCTGAAGAGTAGGATGGTTCCGCACAAGAAAAGTGAGATCGAATGTAAGAAACAACAGGTGCCTTCTAGAAGTCTCTTGCGTTTTGTTTCTTCTTCTGATACCTTCTCTCCCAGGCAAGAATAAAGTCCAGTGAGCAAGTACAAGCATGTGGAACCTCCACCTGCCCATCAGAGAGGTAGCGTGGACTCCCATGTCCACTGTTAGTGGAACAGTGGTCTCTGCTTTTGGAGCAGCAGTGGCTTGAAGACCATTGCAGAAAACACTGCAGTGGCCACACGTTTGCTTTGGCTAATGCCATCTTGTAAACCAGGACTCTGGGTCCTGATGTGATTTCCAGGGCCTTTACAAGCTGAGGCACTCTACAATAGGCTGGGTTGCATTCATTTTTCAAGCTTCCCGTGTCTAGCAGCCACCCTATCGAGAACAATCCCGAAGTAAAGATGTGAGGATGGAAAAAGGGCTGCCCGGAATCACTCTCCCCAAGTCCAGTGAGTGTAATGAGCAGGAGGAACCCTCAGAACTCCCCTCATTCTCTGTTTACACATATTTTATGCAAAATCATGAATGTGGACATGCCCATGTCATTGGATGGAACCCAAGGGCGGTCATCCCCGGAGAATCAGCCTGTCCTGCTATTGGGCTTATACAGAGGAGGCAAGGTGGGGAAGAAGGAAAGTAAGGCAGTGGATAGAGACCTGAACTAGGGTGGATGCCAGCTCCACACCTGCCACTGATGTGCTGGGTAGACTTGGACCAGGCCCCTTACCTTCTCTGGGCCTCCGTTTCTGAGCCCATCAGTGCAATAAGCATTCAAAACCTCGACCTTGTAGGGCTTCACCACATGGGGGCAGGTGCAGGGGGTGGACATCTCAGCAGCTTGGAGCAGAAGCACCTTCACACTTGGTCACCCTTGGTGACCACAGGATGCCCCAGTCTCTAAAGGAGTTAGAAATCAGAGTAGGACCCAGAGTCTTGGTTGACAAGGTAAAATCAGGGTAATATGCCAGTTGACCAGATTAATGCTGCTTCCCGGTGGTCTGATTTGCTGTTAGCTGGGTGCTTTGGCATCATTTGGCCCGTGTGCACTGTAGCATCAGCTAGATCTCTCATTCTGGACCATCCAGTGAGCAAAGTTCTGCTTTTCCTGGACAGTTGAAGGTCAGATTCCAAATCTACTGTTTTTATGTGCAGCGATTTCTTTTCTTTGCAAATAGAAATGTTACAGGACTCACTAGAATTATATAGCATGTTTTCGTAGATGTTTACCAACTTGTTCCGAATTACATTAATGTGTTCGGTCGTTATTTCAAAATAAGATTTAAAATAAAAGCTCTCCATGCAATCTCATTGCTGCTTCAATGAAATATACTGAGCATAGTAAATTAAAAGATACGGTTTTTATGCTCAACTTTTCCCGTTGGTCAGAAGACCTTGTAAACGTGAACCGGCAATCTTTTGAGCACATATTTTATATGCAGTGTGACCCGAGCAGAATTTGTATCTGTTCTGAAGAGTTGGACTGTTTTGGATGCTTGTAACTGAGCCAGTGGAGGGACTGTAACTGTTTTGAATATTGTGGTCGGAGATTAAGCAGAACGTTTTAAAGCTAGTTACCATTTTTTAATATGCAATTAGCGGCTTCCTCCTCATTTAGCTCATATGCAGGGGCAGACACTAGAAAAGTAATTATTTGCTTTGACTGCTTAGCACATTGTTAATTATCAGATGCATATATTAATAGGCAAATAAAATCAGAAAGCATACTTTTAATTCTACCATAAATAATATCTTGGGCCAAGTAGTTTTAAGTTCAAACTGGAGCAAAAGAACTTTATGAATAATGCTTGTTCTAATGAAAGTCATAATGCACTTTTCCATTATAAATATTCATCATGGGGCATCTGAGTGGCTCAGTCGGTTAAGCGTCAGACTTCTGCTCGGGTCATGATCTCACAGTTCGTGGGTTCGAACCCCGTGTCGGGCTCTGTGCTGACAGCTTGGAGCCTGGAGCCTGCTTCGGATTCTGTGTCTCCCTCTCTCTCTGCCCCTCCCCTGCTCACACTCTGTCTCTCTCTGCCTCTCAAAAATGAATAAACGTTAAAAAAATAAATATTCGTCATAATATTTGTTCACCTACACATACTCAGCGTGTACACACTGAGTGCCAGTTACAGTGCCAGATGCTGTGGATATAATGGTTGGAGATGAGCAAGCAGCCCTTCTGTGGAACGTAGAGTCTGATAAAGGAAGTGCAAAAGGAAGGACGGTGCCAGGGCCTGAAGGGAAAGCCTAAGAAATGCAGGACAAAGTCCAGGTAGTTTTGAAAGACATGTTTTCACTCTGCAGATGTCTTTTTGGTTACGTTGGTATTTTCTTATTTTATGAAGCTTCTCAGTGGGATAAACGCATTATCAATAGCAAATGGACATTTGTGCTCTTGAGACCACTGATTTTCGGTCCATCACGCTGAAGCCCAGGGTACTTTGTTTGGTCGCCCTGATGTGGAGACTCTGACCCCCTGATGCTGTCCGTGGGAACCTTGCTCGGTTTCGGCAGTCATGTGAGGAATCGACAGGTGGAATGTGATGATGCCATTCGAGTACAGGGGGGTCCTCTCAGCCTGTAGGACAGTTTGTTATTAATGTGTGTGTCTGCCCTGTTGATTAAAAATTGCCACAACCAAACAAAACAGATAGTGTGGAACAAATTCTTCCCTGGATATAAAGGCTCCTTGAAGGGTTCTTTGTATATGGTCCTCTGCTTTGGGCAGCTGTTACATGATTTCACGTCCGTGACTGATTTGGCCTCTGGAAATCCTGCAAACGTAAAGCGAGGCAAGCCCGCACTAGCCTTATTCCAGTACGAGGTGTGTGAGTTTTGTGTGGCTGCTGTAACAAACTCCTGCAAGCTCAGTGGCTTGGAACAACACACAATGATTGTCCTGCAGTCCTGGAGGTCCGAAGTCTAGAAGCCCTGGGTCTGCAGCGCTATGGTGTTCGACAGGCTTCAGCTTCTGGAGGCTGCTCACCTTTCTTGGGTCATGGCCATTTCCATCTTCACAGCCAGCAGCATAGCGTTTTCTCTCTTCTCTGACCTTTTTTTTATTTTATTTTTTTATTTATTTATTTATTTTTTTTTTAATTTTTTTTTTCAACTTTTTATTTATTTTTGGGACAGAGAGAGACAGACCATGAACGGGGGAGGGGCAGAGAGAGAGGGAGACACAGAATCCGAAACAGGCTCCAGGCTCTGAGCCATCAGCCCAGAGCCTGACGCGGGGCTTGAACCCACGGACCGCGAGATCGTGACCTGGCTGAAGTCGGACGCTTAACCGACTGCGCCACCCAGGCGCCCCTCTCTTCTCTGACCTTTGATTCATCCTCTTTTATTTTTTTTTTTTTAATTTGAGAGAGAGAGAGAGAGTAAGGGAGGGCAGAGAGAGAGGGAGAGAGAAAATCTCAAGCAGACTCCATGCTCAGCACAGAGCTGGACATGGGGCTTGATCCGATGACCCTCTGAGCATGACCTGAGCTGAAATCAAGAGTCAGATGCTCTGAGCCACCCAGGCGCCCGTCATATTCTCTCCCTTAAACCTACCCTCCTGCTTCTTTCTTATAAACACCCTTGTGGTTATTGGCCTTCTCCAATAACCCAGGACCTCAAGATCTGATAAAGATCTCCAGCTCAAACTTTATCACATCTGCAAATTCCCCTCTTTCCGGGCAAGATAACACATTCACAGGTTTGGGGGATTGGGATGTGGACATCTTTGGGGGCCACTGTTCAGCCTACCACACATGGGATGCAGTTCAGGGTATGTGCTAGGACCAGTGCTGCTAGCTGACCTACCCATTGGAGTCATGAAAGGAGGGTGTCAGTGCTATTTCCATGTGAACTGGTGGTCAAAACTGGCTCAGGGCAGTTAAGTACTTTTCCTGGGGTCTCTCAGCTTATAAGCGGTGGAGTCAGGATCCGACCCCAGTCCAGCTGTGTTCAGACCTCATGCACTTCACAGGGCAGCCTCCCTGCTCAAAGGGTGGTCCCCAGGATAGCAGTCAAGAGCTTGTTTGGAATGTAGAATTTCTGCCCCACCCAGATCTGATGAGATGGAATCGGCATTTTTAAGAGATCCCCAGGTCTTATTACTTATGGGCCATAAAGTTTTGAGGCGTATTTGCTGGACAAAAATGCACCAGGCCCTGTGTGTTTTGCACTAGGTACAAATTTTGTGTGTACATTCGTGGTTTGCGGGCATTCCCTTCAACTGTTAAAGATAATGGTGCTTAACAAGGGGGCTGTCCCTACTTGAGCCTTCCCAAGCTAAGCCCTCACAGACAAATGTTTTAAGTTTGTGGGTTTTGCTTGGCTTCCTCAACACCATTTTGAGCAACTACAACAAAACAGAACTTGCCCAAAATATTCAGGAAAGCAGTCACCCATATTTGCTTTACAAGGATGTGTATGCGGAATGGTTGGGAGAGTGAGGACGGGCTCTTTGACTGGGGTTGTGTCCATGTGCCTAATCCCTTATGTGCTATTCCAAAGTCCAGAGAGCTCTGGAAACTAAGAGTTTTTCTTAAGTTTGAAAACTAACTCAATTGGCAGCAAAATCGACCTGAACTGACACGAGGATATTTATAGTCTTTCTTTATCCTACTTCTTGGGAATATTCATGTGTTTTGCCAGCAAAATATTACTATGCTCCATTACAGGGTGTTGCCTGAGATCCAGCTCGAGGGGTTATTTAATATGTGCCCCACGCCCAGTATTGCTGTTTTTAGAGTTTGAAAAACTCCAACCTTCAAAGCAGATCTGGCCCCTCGGGTTTAGGATAAGAACATAATGAATCTGCAATATTGATAAGTTTGGATTTATGGATGAAGAAGCCTTTCATCACTAGAAACCGAAGGCTTTTTTCCATCCCTCCAATTTAACTTTCTCCCGAGGTAACTTCTGCATACCCACTGCACGGTAAGCATCTCAGTTTCTAAGTTAAAATGATCCCAGGATCTCTCCTATTTAAATTTTGGGCACTATTTTTGTTGGGACCAAAGGGACTGAATATGAAAATGCAATTGAATTCAGAAATGACTCTGACAAATTGAAGGAGAGGATATGTGCACCGAGGTGATGTTTGCTATAGATAAGTGCAGAATAATCCACTTAGGTGGAAAAGTCTTAACTTCAAGGCAGAAAAGGGCTGGATGTCTGCAGATACGGCTGTAAAGGGCCAGAAAGTAAAGGAATGCGCAGAGTGGTGGTTAGGAATGGGGAGATGCTGTGGGAATGTAAAGTAGAATTACTTGTGGACGGGACTGTGGTTTTCTGAAAAGATCCAAGTGAAACCTGAAAAAGGACTCAGTTTGGTAGCTCTTTGCCTTAAATGAGATGTGAACAGGCCAAGGTCCAGATAGGAGTCACCACGGCCAAATGACCCCCAAGACACCTTTCCCAGTTGGAGATTTTAATTCTGTGATGAATGGATACAGTCGGGAAACGAAGCGAAGATGGAGTGCTTTGGTGGGCCGGGCTTCAGGCGGAGAATAAGCCGTGTGTCCTTTTGGCGTTCACGTAATCCAGGAGGGTTGGTGTTCTTTTTCCCCCAACTGGGCAGACACCAAACACATGAACATAATTCTGGTAGAAGACAGACTGTGATAAGCAAAGCCTCAGAGGAATTGAGAAACAAAGCCAGGAAGAGGCCTTATCACATCCCTGCGACCTCTACCAGTTCACCTTCTTCCAAGCTTCATTCTGAGATCCTACGGGGCAGGTGCAGGCGGGGAGGGGTGTGTGTTTGTGTTGGTTGTGTGTTTTCATCCAGTACCCAAAGCTGTTGAGCGTGGCAAAGGTGTTCACTGAATGCAGGTCAAACGAATCACTCTGTTTCCAGTAGTGCTTAGCAAGTGGTCAGAACGTGGGAGGCCCCCAGTACAAATTTCTGGATTAGACGAAAAGTCAGTTCATTTATTTACCAGGTCTCTCCTGAGTGCTTAACTTTGTGCAGGCAGTGTTCTAGGTGCTTGTGCTGCCTCAGCGAATACAACAGACAGAAGTCCTTGCTTGACCTAGAAATAAGGGGCACGGACACATGGAAACATGACATTCTTTTTTTTTTTTTTTTTCCTTCTCATTCTGATCTTTTGTAGTATTCAAACTCAGGTTGATATGGATCTGTGTTATTATTTCATTAGATTATTAAATGATACAACTGATACGTGAATATGATCCCTTTGTAAAGATTTAGCATCTGTGTCTAGAATCAACTGTGTAACATCACCCAAGTCCTTCCCTTGGGGTCACCATATGTAAGATACATATATATATATATGTATATATATATATATACATATATATATATATCTGTCTTATAAATGTCTTTATTCAGTGCATGTTGTTCTGTGACTTCCTTTTTCCCCTTCCGTCTACCTGGAAAATCCTTGTATGTTGCTACATAGAGGTTTATGTCGGGCTTTTAATAAGGGCATTGCCTTCCATGGATGAGATCTTGTAATTGGTTAATCCTCTCCCCTGGTTGGAACTAGGAGTGATAATCTCCTCCTGTTGGAGCTAATCTAAACAGTGCTGCCATTGGACATTCTCCTATACTGCAGGTCAGTTTTCCTTCAGGCTTGAAGTTGGGTGGATTGGCCGGGTTTCGGATCTCCTGTGGCATTTGCACGACCTGAACACCGGCCAGGTTGCTGCGTGCTTCCCCGAAGGACATCTCTCAGGGATTGACCCATACTTCCACGTTATCTCTTCTGTGCCACCAGCATCTCAGTCCCTCTTATACAAGCGGTAAATCCCAGCAGTGCCCACCCCACCATCGCTACTCAGAAAGTTTCCATTGGACCAAAACCCTCTTGTGCCTATCACAGGATTTGTTCCTGCTGTTTTTTGAAAAACAGCTCAGTTAACTTAGGTGCATTTCCTTACCTGTGTGATTAGCCTTGAGTTTTTCATTTTAAGTGCCTACTCCAGCTCCAGGAAATGCTAAGATTTGAAGACGCTTTACCAAACAGCTTAACAGCCAGCAACAAAAAAAGGGTCATATGAGAGCAAGGCAGTGCTCTGCCTGGGATGGGAAGTCCCCAGCCCCTGGCATGGGCATGGCTGTAAGCCTCAGCCCTCCCAGCAGGTTGTGTGTGGCTGAATGCTGAGCAGTGGTAACCCAGAGCAATCAGCCAGCCCTGTGGCTCCCTAGATCCTTCACATCCATTATGAGCCTGTTAAAGCATCTAGGCAATCAGCGACAATACCTTCCTTCTGCCAAGGCTGATTGAAAGTGGTTTGAACTAATTTACCTAATATTACTAATTAGGGAGCTTGGAGCATTACTTGAAAAGTTGTTTCTGATTAGGTGTGTGATCAGCAGTAGCATTGCTGGCAGCCGTGATTGTCCCCTCCCGCAGCCCCCAGCACATGGTGTCACTCAGAGAGGCTGTGCTCCTTGCAGGCCTTGTCAACTCTTTGTCCCCAGTCAGGGCCTCTTAACCTGCTGTGTGCCTTGGGCCCCTTTGGCAGGTTAGCAAACAACCTCTGGACCACCACTCAGAATAATAAATTTTTAATTTTTTTTTTTTAATGTTTATTTATTTTTTGAGACGGAGAGAGACAGAGCATGAACGGGGGAGGGTCAGAGAGAGAGGGAGACACAGAATCCGAAGCAGGCTCCAGGCTCTGAGCTGTTAGCACAGAGCCCGACGCGGGGCTTGAACCCACGGACCGTGAGATCATGACCTGAGCTGAAGTTAGACGCTCAACCGACTGAGCCACCCAGGCGCCCCAAAATAATAAGTTTTTAAGTGCCTAGAATAAAATGCATAGGATTTCAAAGGAAACCGATCACATTGAAATACACTTATCAAAATATTTTAAAATTATTTGATAGAGTAAAACGCATACTTCTTTGTTGGTCTGTTATACAACACAGTCCAGCAGGGCTAATGACTACCATAATTTCAAAGTGGTGCTGAGCTTAAACAATGTCATGAGGTGTCCCCAGCAACTGTAATGGGATATGAAAAATCCTCGTGGTTTCTGTTGGTGACAATCACAGGAGCCTTGATAAGACCTCTGTGATTTTCTGCTTAACTTAATAGTAGGAGGAAATGCTAAATATCAGAGGTTAGTGGAAATGCAGGGTTTTTTCCCATCTAGATTCACAGATCCCCGTGGACCCCAGATTCAGAGCCCTTATCCGTGTGCACATATGGACACCCTGTTGTTTGCCAGCTGGAGCTGTCTCGTCGTAGTCAACTTGTGGATATTATAATTGACCAAGGTGTAAACTCAGTGGCAGAAACGCTACCTTTAACTAAAGGCTAAAAGGCTTCCTAATTATGGCTGTGAAAGTGTGGATGTGTGATTATTCAGTGAAAAGACATGACAGGAGCTAGTGAACAATTTCCTTTTGATTAAGGGCGGGGGGGGGGGCGGGAATCTGTATTCTTTCTCTCTGGTTTCCAGTGTTTGGATCAAAAACATACTATTGAGAAAGCCTTATCGCATTGGTTTATTTGTTCCATGAAGCGTTTGGGAGGGCTTAAAACAAATAGAAGCACACAAGGAAAAAATATAAGTAAGAAACGACCAGTCAGGACCAAAGAAAATATAAGTTCATGTGTGAAGTCAAGAGTAGAGAGAGGGAGGCAGAAACAAACAGGCAGAGCTTAAGGGCCCGTGGTTGATAAGATGTTGGTTTCTCCGGAGACAATAAAGACGATTGCCAGAGAAAGAAGATCAAACCCATATCTAAGAGGGACACAGCTTTTTCTAGAGTGTCATAGATTTAAAAGAAAGATTTCATGAGGATTGCTTTCTGGGGCACTAAGTGATGTAATGTCTGGCATGGGGACTGCTAGAGTCCAGTTTCTTAAACTGGGTGTTAAGTCCATGAATCGGCTGCGTCCAACTGGTGAGCCCCATAAAACCGGGCAAAAAACCCCAGCATATCTGCATAGATGCTTTGGGGAGTGGAATGGGGAGAAGGACTGTAGTCCTTCCATGACTCAAAAGACTCCATGACTCAAAAGAAGGTTAAGCAACCAAGGAGCTGACCGCCCCTGCTTGTGGCTTCCATCTGAGGGCACTTTCCCTCAAGGGGAGGTGAACATAGAGGCCATTGGGCAGAGAACCTGTGGGGGTCTGCTCTTGAGCCCAGTTCCAGTTTCTGCCCTGCCCTGGGGAGTTTCCAGGGACAGCGGATGGATGCTGCGGAAGCTTGTAGAGTTCCCTGGTAAATGGATATTATTATATAGAACCCGTGACTTCCTCGCGCGCACCTAGCTGATTGAAACATTTACACCTCTCCTCTCATTGTTTTTCACTCTAAACACTAATTTCCTGGAATTGGCACATTTCCCACTTTTGATGGGCCTATTTTCTGCCACTAAATGAAATACTAAAAAGGGAGCATGATCCCAAAGGGGTTCAATTATCAGGTAATTGGTCAAGTGATTAGAATGTGAAATGAGAAATATAACAAGAGGCTGGGATGCAGCACATTTAAGTGCCAGAACTGCTCAAGGTGCCTGTTTTGTAACCCTCAGAATTTAGAGACTCGCCTGCATGTTTGGAATTCTAGATTGTTCCCCTCTAGTTCCTCAGTAGTTTATTGGTAAACCATGGTGAGTTCTTTTGAATATATATTATTTGGGTTGTATAAAAAATTTACTGTCTCGGGGCGCCTGGGTGGCGCAGTCGGTTAAGCGTCCGACTTCAGCCAGGTCACGATCTCGCGGTCCGTGGGTTCGAGCCCCGCGTCGGGCTCTGGGCTGACGGCTCGGAGCCTGGAGCCTGTTTCCGATTCTGTGTCTCCCTCTCTCTCTGTCCCTCCCCCGTTCATGCTCTGTCTCTCCCTGTCCCAAAAATAAGTAAACGTTGGAAAAAAAAAATTAAAAAAAAAAAAATTTACTGTCTCTTCCTTCCTTTATGTATTGTTTGGGTGAAATACTGCTGTCATAATCCATAAATATTCTTGTGAAGAAATTCTATATTGATCTGTAAGGTAGCCACTTTAGACATTTCACTTGGATAATAGATTTTGCTTCATCTTCCCCCGCCCCCGCCTCCCGAAAACACAGTGAAGCACTTTCCATACCTTACCAAAGCCCCCAGTTGTGTCGAGCCCTTTATTAATTGCACCCCAAGTTGGCTCATAGTACAGATTCAGCAGTGAGTCGCAGGAAACGTCTGGGAGCAGCCAGTGTAATAAGCTGTAGCTGTTAGATGCAAAACTAAATGAATTTTGTCTAATAACATGTACAATTTAAGAAGTAGTAGAACCTGATTAAGCTTGATCTGTTGGCAATGTGGCGCCAAATGACTACGTGAGTAATGCTTAGGCTTGCAGAGTTTTAGATCAATGAACTTGCATAGCTCAATTAATTAGGAGAAGATAATGGAAAAGATTCGAGATGGCGAGATGGGATTACGGCTCTGTAAATTCTCTGGCGCTAGATGAAACTAAATGTTTTTAATTGGAAGGAATAAATCCTTTTCTTAAGTTTCCACTCAAGGCTGCTTTTGCCGCGCGGTCCCCAGTCCCCGTGTATCCCAGAGCAGCGTCCTCCCCCTCCACTGGTCTGCTCTGGCCTTGACTGTCTATAGTCCAAGTCAGGCCAGTCGGCTGTAATTCGGTTGTAATTCGTAATTGTGTGATCAGTCACAGCAGGTAAGTATGGTGGGGGGGGGGGGGTCTGCCTGGTCCAGCTTAGCGAGAAGCAGGCCCAGTGCCTGTATAGCCTCAGGAGGCGTCCAGCGGGCCAAGGAGGGAGGCAGGGAGCGAGAGGCCGCCCAAATGGCACAATCTAATCTGGTGGCCTTCGTGAGTGCCGGCGGCTGTGAGGGAAGGCGTGCTGGGCTGGAGCGGCTTCCGTGGAGCCAGAGCACTCTTGGTAGCCGCGCTGTGCTCACGGTGTCAATGGTGACATCAAATCCAGAAGGTATCCAGAGAAATAGCGTCTCCACCCACCCTGGTGTACTTCTCCTCCGAGAACGCCACACTGGCTTTTCATGAAAAATGATAGAAAGGCAGCAAGCGTACGTACACTGCGTGCACGGTGTTTTGTAAAACAACAAAATGGGAGCAGAGAAGAGCCAGCGTTTACTTCTCTTGTTTCTGTTCTCTTCCCTGGCAGCGTGTGCAGGTGCCCGTTGCTGTTTTCAGGGCGCGAGATACCAGAGCGTGCGTCACCTGCCCCCGACTGGTGGGCATTTGGTTGTGTCCCGTGTTCTGTCATGACCGGTACCAGTAGGGCCCCCGCGTGACCCTGCACCTCTGTGCACACGCGCAGCTGTTAAGAATGCGGCCGTGAAGTCCACGTGCTTAAATTCAAATCCTGGACCTCTTCTTTACCAGCCCGATAACCTTGGGCAAATTACCTCCCTCTCTGGCTGAGTTTCCTTGTCTGTAAAATGCGGATGATAACGGTACTTCGCAGGCTTCTCATAAAACTTTAAAAAGTGCTTAGAGTGCGGTCTGGAATTTAATACCGTTGTACAGTAATCACAATTATTCCTGCCAGTGGCGTTTAAAAAAATTTGTTTTTAACGTTTATTTGTTACTGAGAGATAACGGTTAATGCGGTCTGGAATTTAATACCGTTGTACAATAATCACGATTATTCCTGCTAGTGGCGTTTAAAAAAATTTTTTTTTTTAATTTATTTTTGAGACAGAGACAGAGCATGAGCAGGGGAGGGGCACAGAGAGAGGGAGACACAGAATCCGAAGCAGGCTCCAGGCTCTGAGCTGTCAGCACAGAGCCCGACGCGGGGCTCGAACTCACGAACCGTGAGATCATGACCTGAGCCGAAGTCGGCCACTTAACCGACTGAGCCACCCAGGTGCCCCTAAAAAAAATTTTTTTTAACGTTTATTTGTTACTGAGAGACAGAGTGTGAACAGAGGAGGGGCAGAGAGAGAGAGGGAGACACAGAATCTGAAGCGGGCTCTAGGCTCCAAGATGACAGCACAGAGCTCGACACGGGGCTTGAACTCACAAACCGCGGGATCATGACCTGAGTGGAAGTCGGTGGCTTAATCGACTGAGCCACTCAGGCACCCCTTGTGGCGTTTTTTAAATGAGAGCTTGTTATTGACATAGAATTCCCATACGTGTATTTCACCCATTTAAAGTGTATAGATCAGTGGTTTCATCTGTATTCACGGAGTCGTGTGACCATCCACCGTCCATTTCAGACGTTTTCATCCATCCCAAAAGAAGCTTTGTGCCCATTAGCTCTCATTGCCTGTTTCCCTCCAGCCCATCCTCATCCCCGGCCCTCCTCAACCGCTAGCATACTCTGAGCCTCTGTGGATTTAGCAGCTCTGGACATTTCGTACGAATGGAATCCTGTAACACGCAGTCCTTTGGGACTGGCGTCTTTCACTGGGCACCATGTTTTCAAGGTTTGTCCACATTGCAGCAGGTGTCAGTGCTTGCTTCTTTTTCATGTCCAAATAATACCGCAGCCTGTGGATAGACCACGTTCTATTTATCTGCTTTTTGTTGTTAGCCCGTGAGATAAACTCTTAGTGGATTGTTGAATTATGGAAAGAGCCCGGATGTCATCGCCTGTTGAATGGTTAAGGAAGATGCAGTATATATGTACAATGGAATATTACTTGGTCATCAAAAAATGAAATCTTGCCATTTGCAACAAGGAGGATGGAAGTGGAGGTTATTATTCTAAGCGAAATAAGACAGAGAAAGATAAATAGATGATTTCACTCACACGTGGAATTTAACAAAACAGATGAACATAAGGGAAGGGAAGCAAACATAAGGTAAAAAGCAGAGAGGGAGACAAACCATAGGAGACTCATAAATACAGAGAACAAACTGAGGGTTGCTGGTGGGGTGTTGGGTAAGGGGATGGGCTAACTGGGCGATGGGCATTAAGGAGGACACTTATTGGGATGAGCACTGGGTATTATATGTAAGTGGTGAATCACTAAATTCTCTTCCTGAAATCATTATTGTACTCATTATATGTTAACTAACTTGCATTTAAATAAAACAAAAATACATAGGGGTGCCTGGATGGCTCAGTTGGTTGAGCATTGGACTTCCCCTCAGGTCAGGTCATGATCTCACAGTTTGTGAGTTGGAGGGCCATGTTGGGCTCTTTGCTGACAACTCAGAGCCTGGAGCCTGCTTCGGATTCTGTGTCGCTGTCTCTCCCTGCCTCGCCCCTGCTTGTGCGTGTGCTCTCTCAAAAATTAATAAACATTTAAAAAAATGTATCTATGTAATGTATTCCAAAAAAGTAGATTGTTGAATCAAATGGTAATACTAAGAAAAGTGGGGCTTTGTCCTAATATGTGGCACAACTAGGACATTTTAGTATTTTTATCCTGTTGCTAAACAATATCCCTAGTGACCCACAAAATCAAACTTACGGTCTCCTGTGTATGAACCTCACTCCTACACTGCCCCCCACCCACCCCCCCCACCCCTGCCGACAAAAGAAGTACAAATAAAGGAGAGGGTGTTGTTAATGTGGAAATGGCAGTCCAGGGCAGTAAACAGAAGGGAGGCGGTGGAGAGTGGCCGCTCTCTTTGCCTCAGGTAAACCCCAGTTTGCCGTCTTCAGCAGTTGAGAATCAGTCTCTTATCATAAGACTCTTAACTCTTCATCCTTCCCAGTTTTCATTAAGGATATTTTGTCTGAAAATGTTGGAAACTAAATAGCAGGTTCACCGAGTGGAGTTCAGCTGCTGGTATGTGTGGCCGCCTTTTTTTTTTTAAAGTAATTACTTCAAAAACAGTATTTCCTGGTTTGTTCCTCATCATTAGGTAAACTGAAGTGGCCACAGACATTGTTACCATAAATAGTAGCACTCAGGGTAGTGGAGAGCCACCAAGGCAGGTAGCTGTGTTATTATGAAATCATGATATTCTTGTCCCTTCCTCCCGACAAGCAAACAGTCAGGTCTGACAGCTCTCCCAGCACTGCCCAGCTGGTTATGGGATGCTGGGCCGAGCCCAGCCCCAGAACTCAGAGCATAGCCCCCTTTTACTGGACCCTCACAGAGCATAGACGTCCTAGAGAGAATGGCACGACCAGCCAAGGCTGCATGAGAACTAGGGGAACGGGGTGAAGGCGGGTGGGGACAAGTGTTCCCGACTTGAATTTGATGACAGCCACCCCTATATGCTTTTTTGTTTTTAAAAAAATTTTTTTTAATGTTTATTTCTGAGAGAGAGAGAGACAGAGCATGAGTGGGGGAGGGGCAGAGGCGGGGCGGGGGGGGGACACAGAATCCAAAGCAGGCTCCAGCCTCTGAGCTGTCAGCACAGAGCCCGATGCGGGGCTTGAACTCACAGGCCGAGAGATCATGACCTGAGCCGCAGCTGGTCGCTCAACCGACTGAGCCACCCAGGTGCTGCCCCCACCCCCCACACATGCTCTTTTGGATATAAACCTACACAATACAAAATGGTCTGTCTCTGTGTCCATTTAAGGGTGAGGCCGTGCAGGTCTGTGCAGGTGGAAACAGGTGCCATTTTTTTGCAATTTAGGCCATCCTGCCAACCCTGGGCCACATCAGTATTATCAGGTTGAGGTTAATAGGATGATATTGTCATGGGAGTTGCTTTTCTTTGTTTAATAGACCAGGGCAGCAGTACTCAAAGATGTTAGGTTTTAAAATTTCAGTTATCGGTAAATTAAAAATGGTCCCCAGAGTCCATAACCCAGGAATCTCCAAACGCTTGATACATGCTGTGGGATGTGGGAGCTTTGCAGCAATTCTGAATGGAAGACAGCTGTCTGTCTTTCTTTTTTAACGTTTACTTATTTCTGAGAGAGAGAGGGAGAGTGGGGAGGGGGGTGAGAGGATCCAAAGCAGGCTCTGCACCGACCGCAGAGACTCCAGGAGGGGCTTTAAGGGACAGCTTTCTCGTTCCTGGTGACCAGGCCTGCTGACAGCCCACGCCAGGACCACTGGGCCCCCAACAGCAGAAAAAAGCGACCATATCATCATAGCAGCCCCTAGACTCACCAGTGATGAATGGCACCGTCTTCTTCAGACTTTTAAAATCACCATGTGGAACTCTTTTCGTTCCGAGACATGTAAAGATTCTTCTACCCGTGAAAGGCGAACTTCATCGATTATTTAGAAAAGACAGAATCAGATGCTTGCGGTGGATGCTTACGCTTGACCTCCCCGTGCATTTGAATGCCACCGTCCCTCCCCAGGGAGGCAGAAACCACCTGCCGTGATTGGAGCCAGATGCCCTGATGTTCTTTCTGGCTTCCCTTGCAGCTAGGACTCGGGCACGTGACCTGGTTTCAACCACCCACATCCGCCTGAAGCAGGTTGTGGATCTTCAGCTGTAGACACAGAAGAGGTAGGGTCCGTCCTGGTGAGGGGTTCCACCTACACCCACATTCCAGGGGCAGCAGTGGGCAGGGTCTTGACGTTACTGTCATCTAGCATGGCCATCCACAGTGTCAGCGGGCAGGCCGGGGTCGGGGGCTGCGTCCAGGCCAGTGTTTCTCCCTGGAAGCATTTTTGCATGCGATTTGAGGTGCTGCTTCTGCCCTTTTATTTAGCCTTGCAACCTGGTTCTCCAGCTTTCTTTGAATCCCAGCTACCTGATAACCTTTAGTAAATTGCTACTCTGCTTAAACTAGCCAGAATCACTTGTTTGCAGGAAAGAGGCTGACCGCTGGAAGCTTGCATGCTGTTTCTTTTAGGTGCTTCCCAATTACTCCCCTGACCCCGGTCCCCAGGCCAGAGTTCACTCTGTGCTTCTCCGTGGGTATCTGCCTTGTTCCACTCACGCCTCACTTTCATCGTGAGAAACCCAGACTCGCTGTCCTTAGAGCTTCCTTTCCATCTGGTGGCGTCTCATTGTTCCTTCAGTCATAAGGATGTTTACTTTCTGGATTCATTCTTCAACCACCTTTCCTCCTCGCCCGACCCCTGCCCAGTGCAGCCCGTCTTCTGTAGCTTTGACTCCCCTCCACCGTGTTAGCCCCAACACTCATGCCAGGACTTTTGCAGCTGCCTGACTGAGCTCTCTACCAAGAGTGTGGCCCCCTCATCAAATCGTCCACCTCCACTGCGTCCTGTGCTCCTCCTGTCACCCGTGTGGTGTGCTTACAATAGATTGCCTCCATCCGGCACACCTCTGTGCACCCCATCCTGCAGGGTGACTTTGCAGCTCCTCCCCTCGGGAGATGGAGGGTGTATGTCGTGTTCCTTTCACCTCTGGTTTGCAGAGGGGTGGTCTGAGCCAGTGACGAAGAGCACAGGCCACAACATCTGTCTTCCCTGCCTGGGTACCAGTCCCAGCTGCATCCTGTCATGGCTGTGTGACCTTGGGCCTCCTCTGTAAATGAGGCTAATGATGGTACCTCCGTGCAGAGGCTTCTTGTGGGGATGACGCAAGATAAAGAACATAAAAGGGCTGGCACAAAATACTCATGGAATAAATGGTGCTGGGCCATCCTCCCCATCCCCCTTCATTGTCCTCCATCTTTGTTGTCGCTGTTGCCATTGTCCTCGTCATCGTCAGCATCTCTTCCTTTGAAACTCAGCTCCGCTTCCTGTCTTTTGAAGACCTCTCCACAATCCCCAGTTTCTAATAATCGCTTCTACTTCGAAACCCAATAGTCGGTCTGTTTCATTCCTGTGGTGCCTGGCTCGGTCTGTCATCTGCGTTTGTCTGACACACACAGTCTTGTTAAGAGCCTGGATTTTGGAGTCAGAAGACATGACTAATTAACTTGTGACTTTGGGCTAGTTACTTAATGTCTTTAAGCCCGGACTCTGTACAGCTGGAAAATCATGAAAATGGAAAACACTAGCTGTGCCAGTGGGCACGCGGGAGGACCGGCTGACACAGTGACTGGGGACCGTTTCGCACAATTCCCTCCCGGCTTGGGAACCTCCTGAAGATAGGTTCTCTGCCATTTATCCACTTGTATCCCAGAACCTCCCTACATAGTAGGTGTTGACAGCATCTACACTTTTCGGAGATAGACCCGAGTTGAAAACTGAGTGTCATTTATGAGCTGTTTGTGGGCAAGTGCCTAGACCTCGCTGAGCCTCTGCTTCCTTAGCTGGAAGCCAGGGGCAGTGACCTCTGTGCTCTCGGATCGTCTGGGGGATGACACAAGGCCATAAACTACAGGACCTCTGACTGGCTTTGGTGGTGGCAGTGATGGAGTGATGTCCTCACTTGTTTTCCTTTATCCTCACTTGACACTGTGCCAGACCGAAGTGACTAGATCCTCCTCTGCCTTTCGTTCCCATGTATTTTGTTCTGTTTCAGAGCAACGCTAGCTTCCGATGAAATGTATTTGGAAACATGGTATTTTCAGCCAAATGGTCTGACACACCGCCGTCTCCTGTAAATAATTACACAGTGTTTTTAATTTGGTACCATTCGAGAGCATGCTGAGAGGACCTTTTCTCCTTCTTGAAAAGGTTGCCACTAGGATTGTTTTGGTAGATCATCTGGAAGGAATGAAGCGCGTCATGGATGCAAATGGTTATTTACTCATGGTACCTGTGCTACTAGGACACCCCCACTCCTTGTGTGGAATATCAGTGCCTAGAGTCTGAGGCTCTGTCTATGTAATGCCAAGTGCTCAAAGGGAAACCACTGAAGGCATTCAGTTTCATGGGTTTTATTTACAAGCATGTCCCGGCCCTTCTGTACCGTTCAGGTAGGCAAACCCTTTAGGAAGACCGCATTGCACGGGGCTCCTAGCATCTGTAGTGACGCGTGTAGCTAGACCGTGGAGTTCTGTGTTACTCCAGATTAGGGTGGCCACCCAGCCTGCTTTGCGAGGGCCTGTCCTGGTTTCAGCACTAAAAAGTCTCACATCCTGGGAAACTCCTTAGTTCTGGACAAGCTGAGATGGTTGGTTACCCTCCGTGTGCTATAACACGGTCTTCCTATACCCAGATTGTAGTTTGTGAAGATAGACATTTCTCTGGGCGTTGTAACTAAACATTATAGAAGTTGAGATATGGAGCATTGTTGGTTCATGCACTTCATGCAAATGCTCACGACTCCATAGGAAGAAACCCCCTATCAGGGATGTATTTTGGGAGAGCAGTGTCGTCGAGGTCTGCAAGTTTGGTCTCGAGGATTAAAGATGTAGCCTAGGGGCCCTGGGTGGTTCAGTCGGCTAAGCATCTGACTCTTTATCTCGGCTCAGGTCACGATCTCGCGGTTCCTGAGACAGAGCCCCACGTCAGGTTCTGCGCTGACAGTGCGGAGCCTGTTTGGAATTCTCTCTCCTCCTCTCTCTGTCTGCCCTTCCCCGACTCTATTTTGCTCTCTTTCAAAATAAATAAACTTAAAAAAAGTAAAATAAAGCTGAACCCTAAACTTCTCCAGACACCCTCTGACTGCTTACTTTTATCCAATTTATCATTTTGCTGATCTGCTTTCCTGGTATCGCTCCGGAGAATCACTCCCTGTTGCTAACTAAATCTGTCTCTGCTGCTCCTTCCCCTGGAACAGCTTGCACAGAGCCGCCACGTGTGGTTCCACACTGTTGCAAGTCACCCCCTCATTGCAGTGTCTGCCCTTGTGACCTTCCATTCCGGGGGCCCCTGTCTGTCCACAGACTGTCCATGTGGACAGCGCGCTCTCTCAGTCGCCTGTCCTGTGGACATATCCTTGTACCATTTCAGAGGCTCTGTAGCTGAACCGACCTCTGCCTCTTGGAGGCACCTTGCAGAGCCCACTGTGCTCTTTAAGTGTGTCACTTAACTGGGATTTAAGTGTGTCACTTAACCGGGATTTTATTCACACCGCCTCAAACATGTCTTCCCCATTGGCTGAAGGTGTCCACCTGTTTTCATATGATGAAGCAACAGAGAACAAACTAACATCCTATGGATATGAGCCTTCTTAAAAGTATTGATATGTATCATAAGAATGATCTAACATCCTAGCTAGTGGATGTGGAAAGAGATACATTGAAATGCTTGCAGAACGGTCACCCTGAGAGAATTTCAGTGGTCAACCCACGAGGCTCACTGTGACAGTAGTCCAAAATGATGCAGTTCCTTTGCCAAGAAGCACCCCTCAGAGACGTTTGGCCCCGTTTTTTGCTACATCCCACCTGAGAGAGAGAAAACTGCCACTTGCCTGGAAGCTTCCCATGCGCAGGAGTTTTATAGTGAGTCTGACCCCAGCCTCTCTCTAATTGGTCCACTGTACAGAGAAAAGCTGGTATTCTCCCTGTTGGCCTCTTCCTCCCAGCACTAGACAAGGTCCTGTGAAAATCAGATTTTTATAAATAGACTGTGTGCGGCAGAGGATCTTGGAGGTCTCTACAGTTTACCCTTCTGCAGGGCGAGGAATGAGTGTGTGTGTGTGCCCATCCCCTCAATTCGTTCTATCGTATGCGTGCAGATCAGATTGGGAAGTTGTGTCCCCCTCTCCACCCCTGCAGCATATTGAGAACAATGCTGTTAGTGTGGGGAGACCTTCTCTTGGGAGGAGGAGCAGCCTGTGTGTGCATGTGCACGTGTGTGTGTGTGTGTGTGTGTGTGCACATCCGTGTGCAGTCTCAAACCAACAAGCAGGTGCTTGTGTACATTGCCTTGAGCTACGAGGGCTTCATCTGGTTTGGGTTTGGCTTGAAAACATCCTGTCAGAATGATCTAGGGACAGAGCCAGTTTCAAAACCAATATTTATTGTTTCATTTATCTTCCTGCAGAGTCTGGAAGTCACATGGGTGGGTTCAAAGGCCACAGTGCACCTGGGTATGGTCTTTGTTATTGAGACGCAGTCTGCAGACCCGATGTCTATCTTCTACCTGACAAAACTGTGCCACACAAAGAAATAAAAGGTTGGAGCCAGGAATGACGGGCAGCCAGGGAGGAAAGCTGCCAAGGACCCCGGGGAGGTTGCCTGCGTTATAGTGAAATGAGCATGATGAACTTTTCAGGAACCCAGAGCCTCATTCGTGGCCGTCTTGGGTCATCCCTGTCCAGGTTCTTCACAGCCCACACGGGAGGAACATTTTCCTCCTTTCCTGGGTCCGTCACCAAATAGGGCTGGATTTCCAGAAGGCTCAGCTCTGACAGAATAACCGCAAAAGGGTGGGGGCTCCCCTGGGAGTGTGGTCCAGGTAAAGGAAGGAAGCACAGACTTCTTGTGAAAAGTAGGAAGTGGACTGACATCGGCATGTATAGTAGGGGAGGGGGATTCTGGAGGACGGGGGGATTTATGAGGATCTTCAGGAAAGGTGATTCTATCATGAGAAAGAGAACTCTAGTCAGACTTACTTAGGAAAGAAAAGTGGCTGCGGGGGGGGGGGGTGGGTGGGACTCAGAACGTTTTCACCGAGTGGGGGAACAGGAGTGCATTGAGACCTGGGGACGGGCCTGTGGGCACAGAGACGGAAAGGGTGGTGGTCACTGACTTCTGCCTTTCTTGGGTCCCCATGGCCTCCTCTGCTTCATGCATCCCCCCTCTGATGACCAGCTTTCTTGGTGATCCCTGCCCTCCGCCTTCACGTGGTCTCCTAGCCCCTCTCCTCGGTGAGATGGGTAGATGTCAAAAGGTCCGATTTCACACTCCCAGAAGGGAGCATGCGATTGGCTCAGGTGGAGTCAGGTGTCCCTGAGACTGACCAGCCACTGGCAGAGGCTCCAGGTCGCACAGTACAAACATGGCTGCTGGCGCTCGTCCTTATCGTTGTGTGCGGGCTGGGGGCAGGAATCTTCTAGATAGATCTCTCCCCAAGGAGACAAGAGGGTTATTTGGATGGATGCAAGCAACAGAAACCAGTGGCCGCTTTAAGGAGAGAGATGGGTTCATTGAAAAGATTAGAGGTGGTTCAGAGGAGTGAAGGAGAAGCCGAAAAACAGGCGTCTGGAAAGCAGAGGGCCCCCGACTGGCTCCGGGGGGTTGGGAAGCAGAGGTTAATGCAACATCTTCCCACAGCCCTGCTGGCCAGGTGCATCTGCTGCTGCCACACTTCATCCTTGTGTCAGTCCACCCACGAATCCGTGCCAGGGAGTGGGGGGTCTGATTGGCCCAGGTGACGTCCACACCCATGCCTCGGCCAGGAGGGGCACATGGTCCTAAGTGACGGTCCCGGTGGAGTCCGAACAACTGGGAAAGGTAGTTCTGCAAATCACAATGGTAGTGTAGTTGCCAGAAAGAGGAGAATTGAATGCAGGGCAGGCAGAATCCAGAGGGTCTACCACAGAGGGGGCCGTTCAGAAACAGGATGCAGACACAGGAAGGCCCTGAGGACGGTCAGGAGACGTGCAAAGACCCACTTGGCTGGGTCGGAAGGGAGGGGTGGGGGTGGGGAATGTGCACGAACTTCGTCCGCCTTTCCCAGGCAGTGAGAGCAGCTCTGCCTCCTGGAACTGTTCCCCCACCGACCAGAGTGAAGTCAGGGAGTCTGGCGGCTCAGGGAAGACGCTTCGAAGCCACGGCTGGGTACTGACTGGCGCATCTGAGATTCATCGTTGTGGTTTTTGTTGCTTCCGCTTTCCCTGCCCGTGCCCGCTGAGCTCACCGTGGCTGCCAGCCCAGGGCCCGTGTGCACACGTGGGCTGGAGGGCCGCCCTCCTCTGGGCTGACTCGGTGCATTGGCGGAAAGCAGAGGCATCGAAGGGGGTGGAAAGCGCCGAACGAGACCGAAAGAAAAGCCGTCCTGCATACAGGGACAGGTCTCTGTAGATAATTCCCACCATATCCAGATGTTTTCCTTCGTTTGTGCTTAAGTCTAGTGGAATTTTTGAAAGCCCTGGTGTGTATTAGTCTGCTCAGGCCTCTGCAACACATCACCACAGCCTGGGGCGCTTTCGCAACATATTGATTTCTCACGGGAAGTCCAAGATCGAAGTGCGGGCAGATCTGGTGTGTGAGGGGCACTTCCTGGTGCGCAACAGGGCCTTCTTCTCGCCGTGTCCTCACGTGGTGCAGAGCAGAGAGAGGAAGCAAGCTACCTCGTACAGCTGAAGGGCGAGAGGGTTTGGAGCTGCAGTTGCCACACAGGCAGAATTACGTGTACGTATATAATTTTTCATACCATTACGTACCGTCTCACTCACCCATTCGTTTACCTGCCAGTCTAAGCCTCGAGTAACCCGTTTTCAGAGTTTAGTAATTTGATGTACTCGATACTGACAAAACTGACTTCTCCCCACTTATCTGAACCCAATTGTGGTTGAACGGAAGGCAGTCAGGGAGAATCCAGCAAGAGCTGTCAGGACTGAGCTGGGCTTGGCCGCGTGTGTGGCGGGCTGATCGGTAACATGAGAGTTTCTCCTCGAGCACGGCAGCCCCATCGAACCCGAGCAGCGATGCTCGTCTGTGTTGTACCTTGACGTCGGGTGGGTCCTCTAAGACCTGCAGGACGCTCCTCACCAAACTCCAGCTCCAGCCCACGATGCTCTTTTACTAGGGTTTTCTTAGAGAACGAGCCTTTTCAGGAAACTTGAACCTCTGCAGTACTCCTGTGCTCCTGCTGTGTTCGAGCTCCTATACTGGAACCAGTGGTTTATGAGAAGCCTTTATCTTCAGGGCAGAGCTGTGGAGCGCGAAACACTCAGTCAGACCTTGGATTCTGGCCTGCGGTCTACCAGCTTGGTGACCCTAGGAAGCTTCCTTTTGATTTCCGATTTGGTATTCTTTGTTGAGTTGCCTCAAAAGGCATTTCTCATTATCAGTGAGTCTTCAGACCCTTCTGAGGATTAGGTATTGGGCTCCACGTTTTTAAAGTTTGGGATGTTTCAACATTTAAACAGCAGCAACAAAAAAAACCAGGGGCGCCTCGGTGGCTTATTTCAGTTAAGCATCCAACTTTCGCTCAGGTCATGATCTCACAGTTTGTGGGTGTGAGCCCCGTGTCGGGCTCTGCACTGACAGCTTAGAGCCTGGAGCCTGGTTAGGGTTTTGTATCTCCCTCTCTGCCCCTCCCATGCTTGCACTCTGTCTCTTTCTCTCTTTCTCTGTCTCAAAACATAAATAATAAACATTAAAAAATAATAAAAAATAAATAAAAATTTTAAAAAAGAAGGAAATCATTCCTTACCCTGAAGTCATTGAGATATTCTACTGTATTTTATTCAGAAAGCTTAAAAAGGTCCTTATATTTTGGTGTTTGTTTTACTTCATTTGGAATTGACTTGAGTGCATGTTGGAATAGGGATCCAATTTTATTTTATTTTTTCCTACTTGTGATTGCCACTTGCCCTGCCCCATTTAATGATTATCTATGCAGACAAGAGTTAGCATGGCAGGTCTGAGACTCCCTTAGAAAGGCCTTTCCACACAGTTGGCTGGCATCTGGGAACCTGGATTTCAGGGGGAGGTCCCCACCATTCCCAGAACTGACGAGGACCTCACTGTGCCTGAATTGTACAGACCATGTGGTTTATGTGGAATATCCCCTTCTGTTCTGTGAGTCCGGAATGTTGTGTGTGCTAGGCAGAGGCTGTCTACGTGATCAGCCTCCAATAAAATACCTGACACGGGGTCTCTAAGGCGTTTCCTTGATAGACATCATGTCATACGTGTTGTCACAGCTCATTGCTGAAAGAGTTGAGTGCGTCCTCTGTGCCTCCCCTGGGAGAGGACTCTTGGAAGCTGGTGCCTCATTTTCTGCATCTTTTCCCCATCTGCTGATTTGCTCTGTATCCTTTGCTGTAATAAATCACAGCCATGAGCATGACTGTGTGCAGAGCTCCGTCCCGTGAGCCCTCATAGAGTTATCAAACCTGGGGCCGGTCATGGGGACCCCCAACATGGTTTCCCTGACAATATTACAATAATTCTGAGAAGGAGTTATTGGGCAGTGTTCTTAACTACTCTTGAACATGAGTTTCTCCATCTAAGCATCTAAGGCCCCTTCCCTGGTTTCAGGTGTTTTATACAATTCCTGGCACATACCCTGTGCCACTCAATAAGTGATAATTAATAGCCCTAAGAAAGGAACAGGTAAAGTGCTATGGTAGTTTGGAGGAAGGTGTTAAATATTCAGCAGTAAATCTTTCAGGGGGGTATATTTTATGTGTTTTCAATTAGTGAAATAAGTTATGACTGCCAGCCTTAAATAGATACGGGAAAAAATGTTTTATCATCTTGGAATATTTATAATTCCTTTATTTTCTTCAGTTAAGAATTTTCTCCCTTCCTAATCATGTCTGAGAATTTAAAATCCCAAGATCATTTAACATGCTTGACTTGCCTACGTCTTTGTCATGCTGTGGCTGGATGTTTGTGTCCCCTGCATAATTTATATTTTGAATTTTGGTCATGAATGAGTTTTAAATTTTGAAAGTGAATTTTGAAGTCCTAACCCCCACTGGAATGGTATTAGGAGGTGGGGCCTTTGGGAAGTGGTTAGATCCCGTTTGGGAAGCCAGTGGGATTAGCGCTTTATAAAAGGGATCCCAGAGAGTTCCCTGGCCCCTCTCACCACCATGCAGGGCCATCTGTGACCCAAAGGAGGGCCTCACCAGAACCCGGCCGTGCCGGCACCCTGGTCTTGCACTTCCATTGTCCCGAACCGCGAGGAGTAAATTTCTGTCGTGTGTTAGTCACCCGACTAGGACCCTTTTGTTAGCACGGCCCGAAATGAGGCATGTCACTGTGTGACTTCTAACCTAGCAAGCCACCTGTTCAGCCATTTGCTTTTATGGACAGTATGTTTCTTTAGGCAGAAGTTTGTGATGGGTGCAGTGATTGCACGTTTTGTAATGTTTTGAAAGACTTGTCTACAGTATAAAATATTTTTTTCCTGCAGGTATTATCACCTGTTATGTATTTCTCTATTCCTGTGTTTCTAAGACTGTCTCTGTTTTGTCATGTCTTACATACTGCTGACTTTCATTGACCGTAGACACAACGAAAGCACACATACAGCGATCAGCATTACACGCTAGAAGTTGTAAGCCGTGGCACGGTTAACCGAACCCTCCCATAGACTCCCAGCCGTTGTCTTATCTGTCCATTCAGTGTTTTTTGTCCCATAGAAATTCACATGCCTGACCAGCTTTGCGGTAGTGAATTTTTCTAGTGGCTTGTGCAAACAGATCGATAGTGGCTGACTAACTTTTCCCCCTAACGAGGGGAAGCAGATAATCATGCCCAGTTGAAAAACTGCTCTAAATTGAGCTTCTTGTGTTCAACCTTACCCACAGCGAGTGGAGGTCCCTTTACCACTCGTGATGATTGCCGTCTATCTCCGTTCCCACACGCTTCTCCGCAGCTCTCCGTAAGCAGGTCTGTCTCGATTCACTTATTCTACAAAAAAAGACACCCTAAGGGGATTTATTTTTTTTCTGCTCATTTTTTGGATATAAAACTAACCGAAAGTCTCTGGTGTCATCCACGGGGCGGAACAGTTCTTCCTGATGATTTACCCTGTCTGCTGTGCTGCCCACTTTATTGTTAAGTGTCATCCAGCCAGTTGTGCTTTGTCATGATGGGGTCCCCGTACATTCCTGTGTCAGGCAGTTTTCCCGGTTTAGAAACAGGAATGTTACCGGGCACCATGCTGGCATTTTACACCAACAAATCAACTTATCAAGCGTGTTAAATCGGTGTGGACCCTTAGCCATTTCTCTCTTTTTTTATTAATTCATTTATTTTTGAGAGAGAGAGCGTGCAAGCAGGGGAGGGGCAGAGAGAGAGGGAGGCAGAATCCGAGGCAGGCTCCAGGCTCCGAGCTGTCAGCGCAGAATCTGACACGGGGCTTGAACCCACAAGCTGTGAGATCATGACCTGAGCCGCAGTCGGATGCTCAACCGAATGAGCCACCCAGGCGCCCAGCCTTTTCTCTTTTGCTATCAGGTACATCACTCAGGAAAGTGTTCGGCTGCAGGAAACAGCCACCCAGGTGTAGGCAGCATAAACAAACAGTTCTGCGGTCCAGCAGCCTAGCAGGGCCCTCGGCATCGCAGGTCCCGTCATCCTTAGTATGCTGGCTTCCATTTTCCGGCTTGTTTCCTGTGGTCTCAACTTGGCTGCATTGGCCACATCGGGTTCGGCTCCTACCAGGAAAGCAAATACTGCCCTAGGACGGCACCCTCCGGGCACACCTCCACCCCCACCTGGCCCCCATCCCCTCAGTCAGATCAGGGCCACATGGCCATTGCTGGACCCCAGGGAATCTTAGAAAACGGGAACGGGGAAGAAGAAAGTGCTTATTGGCATGGGCCAATTAGAGTCCTTTGCCGGGGCACAGTGCAGGGCTGCCCTGAAGAAGATTAGGTTTCTGTGGGCAAGGGAGACGGGAGAAAGGGTTCTGTGTCTACAGTATGCCACAGGTATGTATTTTCAGTCTCTTTCTCTCATATGCCACACCACGCCCACAGGTGGCTGTCAGAAAACCATCAAAATTCAGTCTGAACGTGTCCCCTCTTTGCCAGACTCACTCACCTCGCTTCCCCTTGCTCGTAGGGGGAAAACTCTATCTACTTAAAAGAAATACAAGGTCCACAGAGGCCTGGCCCGGCCCACCTCCCATGGCCTCATCTTGTGCTGTACTTGTCTGTGCTCTCTGCACGAGCCCACTGTCCTGTTTAACATCCGCATGCTTTGCTCTTCATTTCCTGCCATGGGGCTGAGTGTCTGCTGTTCACTCTGCTGAGAATCCTCTCCTTCAGTCCCCTTCACCCCTGACCTTCTCCACTGGCTCAAAATCCTGTTATCTACAGAGGACAGAGTTTCACGTACCCCCTTCTTCGTAACACGGATGATACATTCTAATGTTGCCTTTGTGTGTGAGTCCCCTTTATTGTCCTTATCATTAGTAGATGGTAAGCTCCCTGAGAGCAGGGACCAGACATGATCACACTGATTCTTTAAGAATTCATTTGGCTGCAGGTTTTAAGAAAAAGTGGTTTAAAGTAAGGCTTATTTTTTCTTACACAGTAACAAGTTTGGGGCTCCTGGATGACTCAGTTGGTTAAGTGTTTGACGTTGGCTCAGGTCATGTTCTCACAGCACGTGAGTTCAAGCCCCACGTCAGGTTCTGTGCTGACAGCTCAGAGCTTGGAGCCTGCTTCTGATCTGTGTCTCCCTCTCTCTCTGCTCCTCCTCTGCTCATGCCCTCTCTCTCAAAAAAAAATGTTTAAAAAAATTAAAAATAACAAGTCTAAAAGTAGGCAGCTGCTGGTATGAAGTTGCTTAACACTGTCACATTCAGTGTCTTGGCCATGTTCTTGTGACTTTCCTCATGGTTGCAAGATGGCTGCTGCAGCCCAGCCATCCCCTCCATGTTTAAGAGAAGAAGGAAGGTAGGGAGGCAGTACCACCGACACTTGACCCTGTCATCAAGAAAGCAAAAGTGTCCTGGGATCCCCCCAGCCACTTTATTCTTGTGTCATTTTGTCACTTTGCCACTTCTACCTAGAAAGGAGCCCGGAAACCATGTGTATAGCTTCTCTAATCTCTGTACTGGAGGCAAACGAGAGAAAAAGGGAAGAAAAATGGGAGTTAGGTCAACGCACCAGTAGCGGTCTACCCCACCCGTCAACCCAGCATGTATCTGCACAAGTATTTTGGTATTAATGGACAAGCAGGAGACACTTGCCGTGATTATTTTTTCAATCATTCATCCCTTGTCCAGTGTGGGCCAGTGTCCATCCTCATATCCTACACACCCATTTTCTTATTCTCATGACCATTCTGGTGAGGCAGACATTGTTATCCTTATTTTGCGATTGGAAATGGAATCTCAGAAAGAATGAACGACTTGCCTAAGGTTGTGCAGCCCAGTAAGGGGCAGAACTAAGACTCATACCCAACCCCCTCCCCCCCCCCCCCCCCCCCCCCGCCCCCAGAGCCCTCTCCCTTCCACAGTGAGGCACTGCTTCCTGCACTGATTACAGCCCATCTCTTTCTCTGACCTTTTCCTGCTGGGGAGGGGAAGGGGGCGGGCCCAGTGACTTTTAGCCTGCCACAGCTCAGCTGCTCCGTGAAGCATGTATTGGCAAAAACAGTTTGCTAACAATATTGCAACAGTAATTTGGGGTGATTTTATCTTTGGGGTCTAATAAGGTGACTTTCATTCTCTGAGCGGGTTGGTAATTTTTCGCACGGGGGCCTTGGATGGGAGCCTGCTTAATAAGCATTTAGCCAGCAGTTAGTGCATACTCTTGGATTCTAAATCATTTGTATAATCTTCTGCTCTTTAAGTAGGTAAGATACTTTGCCCTTTATTATTCCTGAAAATCCCAGCACTCTTATTTCAGAATAAAGAAACAGTCATCATCTATATTCAGGTCCTCAGCTTCTATGCCTTTATGAACTAAAATATTCGGACACATTTCATCCCCCCAACATGCTTTTTAATAGTGCATGTGGCTTTTTTGTGTGATTGTAAAAGTAATAGATGCTCAATTGAGAGAAATTAGGAAAGAAGAATAATGAGAAACATTACTCATAATTTTATACCACCCAGAGGCAATAACTATTAACATTTTTGGCATATTTCCTTCCTAATCTTTAAAAAAAGAATTTGTTTTTTGCATAGCCGAGTTCACACATTATTTGCAGTGTTCTGTGCCGTGAGTTTTCACGTAACGTAAATAAGCCTCTCTGTTATCACAGGCATCATGGTGAATGGCTGCATAATGTCCCTTCATTAACCGCACACCATCTTTCGTATTTTTTAAATAGGCGCCGAAGTGAGACAAGGATAGGGCCCCTTGAGTAAAAAGATTTTCAATATTATTCCACACGCCTTACGACAGAGACATCTTCTAGGCAGACATGCTTCAGGATCTGTCTCTGAATTTTAAGAAGATTGCGTAAACGTGTTCTGTGGCGTCCCATACCAAAGTGTCTTCCCCTTTTTGTTGATCTCCCCTTGACTCCAGCCGTGTTTGTTCTCTTTCTAAATGTACAGTGTCTTCCTCATCTTACGGCTCACGTGGTTGGTCCCTGTCTCCCTGGCCCATCGTGTGTGCCTTGATTTCCTCCTGCCCAGCAGACACTAGGGTGCTGACCTCAAGTGCAGATTTATCAAGACAACGGTGTGGAAGTCATGTCTTCTGTTTAGCCCCCACATTCCTCCCCTTGCCCTCCCAGCCCTGTGTCCACACGGCCTCCATCCACATGGAGTGACTCCGGCACACCTGAACCGGGGGCCCCGAGACACGGGGCGCCAAGCTGACTTCCCAGCAACTGCGACGCATGTCTGTGGGCGCTGGGGGGAGGGACGGGTTACTGGGATTTCTTCCATGGCCGGGTCTAGCACTCAAGTATATTTGGAGACAGCCCTTGTGTTTCAAGGCCTGAAAAATAATTTATTCTACTCTGTCAAGTAATGTATGACACAAATGGGATAACCCATCAGAGCAGCGATTCTTTTTAATTTTTAGAAAAAAATTATTTCACGCATTTCCTTCAAAAGACATCATTTCCTCTAAAGTCAAATGCGTCATTTAAGGAGTCATTTGCAGGCCATAGCCAATTCTGTGTTATAAAGAAGACTAAAGAGCTGATACCCTGTGTTCTTCCAGTCCCAAGCCCTTGCCTTTGACCTTTCATTTTCTTCCTCCATACATGTATGAAGCTGCATGTGATTGCATCGTTACTGTTAAAAAGCCTGCAGTGCTTGTAGAGTTTGCAAATGGCTGTTCCCAGCACAGAAATCGTTGCTGCCTTACAGAGACTCTAGCCTAACGGGTTCTCTGCAGATAACTTGCCTGTCCGAGGACAGAAAGCCTGTGAGTCTTAGAACGGCTTTGTGCATGGGCGTCCGGTCCGAAGGCCCATGGCTAATGAAACATCGGCAGGAACTTCAGGATCCCTCTGTATTTCTCTGTGTCGTGCCTTGAGGTGTGAGGATGCCCAGGCTTCTCGACACTGGTCTCCTAGAGCACGGTGCGATTACCAGTCAGCCTTGTGTTCCTCTCTTGTGTGGAGGAGGTCGTTGGTCTGGGGACAAAGGGGCTGCAGAGGGCCATGTGGCAGTGAGCCTGGTCTGTGGCTGTTGTGACTGAGAGGGAGCACAGCCTTTGCCTTGCACATTCCTCTACTCCTGCTTTTAATTCTACATCTTGCTCTTTATAGAAAATTACGTATAAAGGAAGGCTGCCCTTCCTTATCTGTGGCTTAAAGAACCAGCCCCCAGCCAGCGCCCTCCTTTGTTGGTGGATGTTTGTATCGTGTCATGGCTGTCGTGGTGTGAGCCTTGGATTGCTAACCCTTTCTAAAGGAAGAATCATGCAGATCCTGCTACATCTGCCAACGGGCCTTCTACCTGCCTCAGAAGGGTAAGCATCAGTCCCTCTTTTGTCATGATGACTTTTCCGTGGTAGAACAAGATGCCGGCGACGTTTATATTTTGAAAGATGAGCAGATCCTTCAGTCTTGAGGCAGGTGCCCCCTGGTACTAAGGATGACCACCACGAAGACAGAGCGGGCGTTCCTGCCATCCGTCCCCTTCTGCTGCTCCATATCTGGCCACTGTTCTGGTGGCCTGGAGCCCCTTTGCTGCACAGCTCCACTGTCCCTTTTCTTCTCAGGGCTCAGCTGGCCCCTCTGGCCCCTGCAGCCCTACATGGTTAGTAGAAGTCTTTGGTAAGGCCAGGGCAAACTCCCCAGACCCCGCCTGTTTACTTTTCCTTCTTCAAAAGAGTTGTAGGCAGTAAAAGCCTTGCAGCCAGTGAGGTTGTCTGAAACCTCGGTCCTGAACATGCCCATCCCTGCTCAAAACCCTTCAGGGCCTGCCCCTTGCTCTTAGAATCCAGACAGGTCCCTGTGGTGGGCCACAGGCTCTGCTGGACCTGACCCTTCCTGCCACATCTCCTGTCACTTTCCCAGAGTGCTGTGGCCTCCGGCCATCCTGACTGTCGTTCGGTTCCTCACTGGCCTGTGTCCCTTTGACATTCTGCTCTCACATAGACTGTTCCTCTTCCTGGAAACTGTTCCCTCTACCTGTTCTCCCTTCTTCCCACATCCGAGCTCCTGCCTGTGCTCCAGGTACTTGCTATCCAGGCATGCTCAAGCCTTTGCTGGTGTGTCACCTTTTCACTGAGACGGTCTCTGATTCTAAAATTGCAGCTCCTTCCATCCCTATCTGCTCTTCCCAGCACCTTCCTACTGTATTTTTCTCCACAGCGTTCAGTGCCATGTAGCATCCAACACACTGTACTTTACTAACTGTACTGAGGCTTTCTCCGCCGGTGCGTAAGTTCCACGAGGGCAGGGAGTTTTGTTTGCTTTGTTTTCATCTCAGCTCTTTTAGTGCCCAGTACAGTGGCTGGTACACAGTTGGTGTTTAATAGATATTTGTTAAGCCAGTGGGAAGACCACTAAGTCTAAGTCACTCCCCTGTTTTCTTTGGAGTCTTCTCTCTGGGTTAGAATTCACTTGCTTTTAAATACAATAGCTAGAAGTTTCCAGACACTGAGAGCTAAAATCTAAAGGTATTTAAACCTTCTCTCATCTGTGGATAGTGCTAAGTGGTATTTGGTTGTGCTGCACCCAGGTTTCAGATGATTGCTGGCATCGGGGTTGGCTTTCTGAAGGTCCAAGCCACCCTAGACATAAGGGAGACCCGCCCCCCGTATGCCCAGCTCACTGGGGCAAAGCCAGAACGTTGGCAGCGAGCTCAGTCAGGCTCCGGGGGCCCAGAGCGTCTTGTGTCTCAGGTGGCAGGTGGTCTGACCATTTATACCTGCCCTGGGGCCAGAGTGATCACTTAAACCTGCCCTGGGACCAGAACTCTGGCCCATAATGACACCCAGGCCTATCTGTCTTCCACCACCGGGGTTCCTCACCGGGGCACCTGTGGGGGCAGCCCCCTTTAAGTCTCTTGTAGGAACATTTCATCAGCACATGTGCATAACTTCTGGGTAGGGAGAGACTTTCCACTGTGCCTTTGCCAACACACCACATTCTCTTCCTTTATTTTATTAAGATAACTAAAATTTATGGAGGGCTTGCTATGTGCCAGGCATTGTTCGAAGTGCTTTGCAAAGATGAACTCACTTAATCTTCGTAACAATCCTACAAAGCAGGCAGCATAATTATACATGTTGTTGCACCATGTGTAATTCATCTTTGGGAAAGGGGCACCTGGGTGTTGGTGCAAATTGCTTTATAATCATAGACTTATCTTATCTCTTTGCCCAAGGGACGGAAAGGGAAAATTCATAATCATTCGGTAGAGTGTACCAGAGGGGCAGATTCTCAGGCCCTTGAAAAGGAGTTGCACCCAGGATCCTCCAGACTCCTGTGTACTTGTGACGGCAGTGACCCGAGTCTTTCCAGCTGACCCTCTGGACAGCATTCCCCACCTCGTCTCTGCCTGGTGGCAAGGCTCACGCCATTTCCTGTCCTGCCATCTTCCTACATTGCCTGGTGTCTGAAGTCGGTGCCAGGTGTGGGAGAGCAGTTGACATGAGGCAGGACAGAAGAGCCCTTTAGTCTCTGGCCCTGGCCAGTCTCCGCTTTGAGGCTGGCACTTGCTTAGTGGTCTTCGTGGGGTTCACGCCATGGTTTGGGATCCCCTGTGTTCAGCCCCCACTCCCCTTCTCATCTGCTCCGACGAGGGGTCTAGTGGGAAACCTATAGCCGCTCAGAAGAGTCGAGCTATATCTTAGACATTTAAATATGTATGGGGACAGGAAAGTGATTTTTTTAATTCCAAAAATTATTAGGTAATAGTTTATATAGGATATGGAATTACTGTTTTATGGTAACCCAAACAGCGTGATGATTTAAGGTCTTACTTCTTTGATTTGGTTTTCTATTTTTGCCAACATTATATAGGCATGTAGATTAATGAGTCAAGTTATTACACAGACTGTTGTGAGAAGGGGCAGCTCATGACTCCTCACTTGGCCGTGGCTTCCTCCCTGCAGCAGCCGCCATCAGTGATTTCAGCTAATGATGTAGATAATCACTTCCATACTTCTGAATAACTTGCTTATATTGCTATTTCTGGATCCACTCATTATTATTTGTTGAATCTACATTTTCATTAAATTTTGATTTTAGTTATATTGGTATTTATAATAGTTCATCTTCGTATACATTATCTTAAACATTATTCACAACCGAGCCATGTTTGTATGCCTTGAGTTTTTTTCTGGTAGAGTATTTTTGTGGTTTTAAAATACAATGTCTTCACGGGGCGCCTGAGTGACTCAGTCGGTTAAGCGTCTGACTTCGGCTCAGGTCATGATCTCGCGGTTTGTGAGTTCAAGCCCTGCGTCGGGCCCTGTGCTGACAGCTCAGAGCCTGGAGCCGGCTTCAGATTCTGTGTTTCCCCCTATCTGTGTCCCTCCCATGCTCATGCTCTGTCTCTCTCTGTCTCTCAATAATAAATAAACGTTAAAAAAAGTTTTTTTAAATACAGCATCTTCATCTTGTAAATGTGCTAATTCAATCTCATTTTCTCCTTCCAAAAGCGTAAGTGCATAGATTTCCTGTCAATAAATTTAAAATTTTGGGGCATTCTGTCAGCTTTAGCTTCTTGAGCTTTGTCTAGGAGAAAGTTCTTTGTTTCCTGCCTGATTACTCTAAGCCTGCTGACACCTATTGTCTTGAGTTTTCCATCCCCATTTGAGGAACTGACTACCTTCACTTCCTTCCTGTTGGATCCTGTTTCTTTCCTTTTCAGATGGATGACATTCTCTTGTAGCTTCTGGAGAAGAATTTATATTGGAAACATCTTCATTCTAGCCTCACATTAGATTGAGATTGTGGTAGTTCAGCTGGGTATAGAATGTTAAGTAAGGAGTCAAATTTTTCTCTGAGATTTTCAAAGCTCAGCTTCCTTGCCTTTGCCCATCCAGTATGCATTTTCAGATTTTCAATTCCATTCTGATTCTTGATCCTTTATATGAAAGTGGAAACATGTAGGATCTTCCCTCTGTATTCAGGGTTCTGAAATAACAGTGTAATATACCATGGCATGAGTCTGCTTTATCTATTTATTTAAAGTCTGTGATGGGGGCGCCTGGGTGGCTCAGTCGGTTAAGCATCAGACTTTGGCTCAGGTCATGATCTTATGGGTTGTGAGTTCGAGCCCTTAGTTGGGCTTTGTGCTGACAGATAAGAGCGTGGAGCTTTTCGGATTCTTTGTCTCCCTCTCTGCCCCTCCCCTGCTCAGACTATCTCTGTCTCTCTCTCAAAAAATAAACATTAAAAAAAAAATTTAAGTCTATGACCTTCAGTTCTGAAATATTGTCGAATTATTTCAGTGATGATTTTCCCTCAGTGATTTTGTTCTCTATATTCTCTGGTACTCATGTGTTTTTTTTAGATGCTGAACTCCCTATACTGGCCCTCAGATACTGTCTCCTTTTTATCCTATTTCCTCGCTTATTCTACTTACTGAGATATTTCTTCAACTTTATCGTTTAAGCCTTTTGCTGAGATTTTCATTCCTGCTACCATAATTTTAATTTTCAAGAGCTTTTTTGGTCATTACTTCTGTAATTGTTTAATGGATGCTATATCTTCTTTTCCTTCCCTGAGAGTATTGATGATAGTATTTTTCCTTCTCCAAATAGTCCCTTTCCCCCCATTTTGATTGTTTGGGTATGTCTTTCGTATTGGTTGTGTATAATGATCCCTGTTTGAGTACATCAGACACACACACACACACACACACACACACACACACACAACAATGCAGACTGGATTAGACCTTTTGGGGGTGGGGGGCTCGTGTCCTCTTAACTGCAGGGCAGTGAAGTCCCCTCCCCATCTTCCCTAAAACCAGTGTTTGCAGGTCTTTTGTCCCTGGCTCTCAGAGGCCTGCCTCATGACAGATTTTCCTTGCCTCTTTCGGGGGGGGGGGGGCCACCTGGCTGCTCTCATTCTGAAGGCACATGGAGGAAAAAGGCTGTGCTCACAGAATTAGGGTAAAACCTTTTATTTTAATCTTCCTGTCTTCACTATGGTACCCCCATCCCCCACCGTACCTGCTGGCTCTCAGAATCCCTATCTACTCTTTACAAAAACTAAAGCCCCCATCTACCAAAGTACAAAGGGCAGTGGTCCAGCTCCCAGGAATTTCAGTACATCTTTCCATTTTAGCTCCCTTTTACTCCCATTTTTGAGGATACCTGTCCCCACACATTCTTAGGCCTTTGGGTTATCTATAATACAAATCAGATTTTTTTCCCCTTTCATTCACTTTCTTTACTTCTTTTTAAAATTGAGGTTTAAACCTGTGCAGACAGTTGTCCAACTGTTGTTTTGTAACTGTAACTGTTGTTTTGTCTGACATATCATTCTGAAAATATTTTGGGGCATATATTTCTCCATGATTTTGAAATAGTTGAGTATATGACACATGATGCACATATTCACAATAAAGGAAATTTAGCTTGGTTAAAAAAATAAAATAAAATTTAGGTTTAATATTAAAAAAGTAAGATGCTGTTAATCTGAAGTGAAGAGCTCTAGGGTGCACATTCACCCTCAGTCACCACTCACATCAAGAGAGCGAACCTTTGCCACCTGCCAGAAAGCTCCCTTGTTATCTTCTCTGTTGATAACCTTTCTGTCACTATCAGTTGGTGTTGCCTGTTCTTGAAATTTATAACAATGGGATTGTACACTTTGTACTCTTTCTGGCTTCTTGTACTGTGTGTGATATCTGAGATCCATCCATGTCACCGCGTGCAGTGGCACCTCGTGCTTTGTTACTGCCGTATAGTATCTGTCTCATGATTATATCACACTTTACCTGCCCATTCCACTACTGATGCTATCTGAGTCATATCTGTTTGGGGACTCCTATGAATAATGCTATGAATTTTCGTACTCCTGTCTTTTATTAGACCTGTGTACTCCCTTTGTTGGGGACAGTCCTGGGAGTGGAATTGGCCGGGTCATCGGGACGATGGAGGTTGAGCTTTGGTAAATCCCTCCAGAGGGTTCTACAGAGGGGTTGTACCAAGCCAGTTGCTTCTTATCTATTCCCACTTGCAGCTGATTATGTTTTTTTTTTTTTAATTTTTTAATGTTTATTTTTGACAGAGAAAGAGACAGAGCATGAGCGGGGGAGGGGCAAAGAGAGGGAGACACAGAATCAGAAGCAGGTTCCAGGCTCTAAGCCGTCAGCACAGAGCCCAACTCGGGGCCCGAACTTACGGACCAGGAGATCATGACCTGAGCCAAAGTCGGACGCCCGACCGACCGAGCCACCCAGGCGCCCCTCAGCTGATTATTTGACTTTCTGAGTGAGCTAAGTCCACTTGTTCCCCTGCTCTCCGGTTTGCACATTTCTGTGGCTGTTCTCTCCTCTCTTCTTTGTCCCGGGGAGCAGACTGTCTTTGCGGTACGGTGTGGGCAAGGAACAGAGCCAAGTGTGTGTTTCCAATCAGCCATCTTTAACTGGAAGCCTCTTAGGACTTGAAGATGGCTTTTAGCTCTCAGTCTTACCAAACACGATCACTCTTGTGTTTTCTCTGAGTCATTTCTGCTTAAAGGTTTTATAAAAACAAGGCTTTGTTGCTCTCAGCCTTTCACAGCTACTCCAGACATTGTTTTCTGCATTCCTCACCGTCAGCAAAGTGACAAGACAATTCTGCTTCCACGTCTTTATCAGATATAAAAATTGGTAAAGAACAGACTAAAGGTATAGTTTGTGGGGTTCTTTCCCCTAAGTTTTTTTTCCTGAGCTTGTAGTGTTCAAGTTTAGGAAAATCTGAATACCCTCACATTTAACCTTGTAACATCCCCAGTGTATGTCCCAGGTGTTCCACTCGCCCCTGGGACTTCTTCCCCACTTTGGTTTGGGCACATTAGGACTAGGAGGCATGGTGGGACTCCTGCAGCCCTGGTTTGGAAATGAGACCGTGTTTTCCCCAAAGAACGGAGGGTGCGTGTTGCCCCCCACCCACCCCAGGGCTCCTTCTGGGGCCTCCTTCCAGTGCAGAGATGGCAGCAGGCAGGGTGGGGATGGCAGTGAGGAGTCCCAGACACCTTCTTTGTTCACAGAGGTAGTGAGCATGCCAGCAGACAAGATGGCAGGCACACTTCATGCCTGAGGCGCTCCGGAGCTCCCAGGTTCTGAACGTCCCATCCATTTACCCCTCAGGCCCCTCCCCAGGAGACCTGACCCTTTGTCCTCTAACTTATCCCCTTTACCAATCCCTCTTGTATCATAGAACCGGCAAGACCACATTTCTTTTCCCGTGGCCTCAGTTCACATCATTTGATGTGGTTCTACCCATTAGCACAGTGTTACCATGCGGAGGGGCCCCAGTCACCTGGTCATGTAACCACAGTATCGGTGCAGTAGCAGGTGCCTCAGGATGCAGTAGGGCTGGTGCTTAGCACGCGGTAAGAATGCCATGGCTGATAACTGACATCACATGTATGATTTCTTCTTACAGAGTGAGCGTCTGAGTATCCTAGGCGAGTTCTTTGCTTCACTTGGTCTAATTCTCCTGTGACCTTGGCTCACCTCACTCTTTCTTTGGGGTCCCAAGAATATAATCAACCCGAAGAACCTGAAGACCCTTCATCTTTATTTCTCCTGCTTCTTCATATATCAGAGATATGTTACCCTAAAACCAGGAATTTCGTACATTTTCCTCCCGTTAATGTAACAAATAATATTTCTAAGTATAGGTAACCACATAATTATACCTTTACCAAACCTCTAATCAGATGCATTTAGTGTACTCATTAGTTCACATAATACATTTCTCTTCTATATTATATTAAATTCCCTTGTAAGTATTGTTACCTATGGGCATAAATAATAGGTTCTTATGCTAACTGGTAAGAGCATTTTTGAAAAGAAGGAAAGACAAAATCTGGCAACACTGACAGAAATCTCAAATATGTTGCTGGGAAGGTAAACATTGCAGCTGGGGAGAGAAGCGTGGTTGTAGGTCTCATGTGCTTCCGTGAGTACACGCATCAGTGTTGTGGAATAACTAGGTTATTGTGAGGTAACCTGAGATCGAATCACCAGTTGCAGTGTTATTCCTGTGGCAAATCCTAGTTGCTTTCCAAGCAGCCGGTTTATGAACAAACTTTTGCACACAATGCATTTGTGAAATGAAAACTGTTCTAAGAGGTTTACAGATTTTTATAATTCTAGAATCTTTCCCCTTTAAAAAAAAAAAAATACTGCCGGCTGCTCCAAGGGGGATAATTTACCAAACACCAAATGTTTGCAAGTTAATACAACTGTATTTTAATGTTTTTAAGTACAGAATTATGGGGAATTCAGAAAGTATAGAGCCTCATCTTTATTGAGGAGATGGCATTACTCCGCCCAAATGGAAGGCTTAAATAAAAATGGCTTTGACATCCAGAATCTCCTCTGCGAGTCCAGCGATTTCCCCAATGTCTTTGGCAGATTTGACCATTTGGTCCAAGAATTTGCTGCTGTGTGCTGTGCTCCCTGTTACCACTGGCTGGAACGCCTGTCTGCTTGACTGGCCTGGATACATGTCAATAAGTCTGGAGCGTCCCTCTATTTGACACACTTTTGGATGTACTAACTCTACCTCGTGAACCCAAGAGTCAAGTTATTAATTGTCAAAAGGCTGTGAGGGTTGTGCGCTCTTTGTCGTCACTTGGTCAGTGGTTCACTGATGGTCCTTTGAAGACGGTCCCCAGTGTCGAGTGCGAGTGTTCTCCCTGCCCCAGCGCCATCAGAAGCCTTGTGTGTGCATCCCTGAAGAAGGGACCGCGTCTGTCTCCTTCACACCGCCCCGGGCGCCTAGCCCTGTCCGTGTACGTGTTGCGTCACTGCTGTTGACTTTGTTTTCCGTTCACTGAACATAGACATAGCAGGTTTCGATTGCTGCTTTATACCTGGATGAATTAAGGCAGCACACAGTTAAGCAAGCAGTGGTGCCATGGTGACGGGATGGTGGCCGTGTTGAAATAATACGTCGGAAGTGCTGACCTTGGTGCCCTGGCATATAGAAACTCACTAATGATAGCAAGGGGGCACACTCATCACTGCTTGTTGCCAAAAAAGAGCAAAGCTGGTTTGTCACAGAGTGAGGTTTAGAACGCCCGTCTCCCCGCTCCCCGAATCCGACGAACCCCCCGGAGACGAGCCAGTTCCCAGGCCAGCCCTCCGTGGCTGAGTCCCTGGCTCCATGCAGCTCGGCTGTGGGTCCCCATTCCCTCCCCCCTGTGACTACAGTAAGTCCTGGTTCACTCATCTCTAAATCGTGGGAATAGAACAATGGATTGATGCTATGTGAACCCAAAAGAGCATGGTACCAAAAAAAAAAGGAAAGAAAGAAAGAAAAGCCTCTTTATGCTTTACCTTTGAAGTAATACAGCTCCCTTCAAATTAAATGTTTGTCAAGAATCATGTCATTTCAGAGCTGGTGAAGCGGGTGGTGAGTAAAATGCAAAACTTTTCATGCTCTTGCAAAGCGTCAGGGGCACTTGAGCTGGTAAGCAAATAACACCATCCTGTTTCAGGAGTAGTTTTGAAACAGGCAAGTTTTGTATTGGGCAGGGATTTCAGCAGGTGCCTCTTGCGTAGGATGCCACATCCATCTGGTGCACCATCGCAAGGGTGATGTGAGGGTCAGGTGGGATGAGGAGTAAGAAGACGAGGCCAAGCCTCTGAAACTTTGAGTAGTTTGCGATTCCGTGAAGTGAGCAATTTGACGGGCTGGTGACCCGGCTGGGAAAGCTCATGACCTGGCTGTGAGAACGGATTGCAAGAGGCACCCATGGGCTGTCGCAGGCCTCCGAGAGGTAAGCTACAACCAGAGCAGAAGAAACGTGTTCTTGCCTTTTCTATGATGCAGGAACGATAGGTAAAGAGGGATTTAAGAAGAGGGCAGCAGGTCAGCTCTCCTGGGAAAGGCCTGTGTACTGTATGCAGTTACTGGGGGTTAGGATTTTCATATAAGAATTTGAGAGGAAGCATTTTAGCCTGTAATAGGCACATGCCGCTACCCAGTGCAGCTTCACAGCGTCCGCTGCAAGCTGTGCCTTTAATTACCTCAAGTTTGCTACAGCTCTGTTAGGGAAAGAGACTTTAGGGATAGAGAAATGGTGCATGTGCGTGTGCGTGTGTGTATGTGTGTGTGTGTAGAAGTTGGATTGCAGCTGGATGGAGAAGTTGCTGAACCTTCTTTCCTTCTCAGAAAGCGAGAAGGACTGAAGAGGAAGGGTTCTGAGGTTGCTCAGCCAAGAACCCACCACTGGGATTAGGGAGAGGAGGGAGGAAGGGGGGGGGTGTTCTGTGCGTATCCCACTGTTTTGTTAATTTCTGCATTCAGCCGATCCCAAATTAGACCAAATTCATATATATCTCCCAAGTGTCTTCACCAAGAGAATGCTACTGGAGACTGCTGCTCACTGCACTGCCCAGCCTTGGTGCCATGTGAAATACTAGGCAGATTCAAGCCCCTGAGAGCGGGGGCAGGCCAACAAGACTGTGCAGGTGTGAAGGGATCTGACCGCATACAGCAGCCATTTTCCAGACAGGTAATGCTTGCCCATCACACACTAGTTCATCTGCCTCCCCTACACTGGCCTAGGCTGGGGAAATCATTTGGTTTGTAAGTAACTGCTCGGAGTGTGCTTATTCGAGCGCCATATTGATTTTGTTCTTTTCACCGCCGCTGGTATTGAACTGGAAGTCCACTCTAGATCCTGCCGAATGAATAGCCCATTTCATCATCGTACTGTTTCTGTGCTTGCTAAAGTTGTCCTGCTATTTAATTTAAACTTTCCTGACAGTGGTTGAGTACATTAGCATCAGCTCTCGTTTGAGTTCTTGTGCCTACAGGGACCAGGGAACAGAGAAGTCTCATTTTCTTTAAGCAGCACCCTTTCGTGTCGATTTGCTACAGAGAACATTGGTTTGCTTGTTGAAAAAAAAGAAGAAAGTCGTCTTACTAAAACAGTAAATAGATTCATAACACCGTTGAAATCTATTCGCAGCATCTGTTATTTAGACAGCCTCCACAAAGGAGAGGAAATGTTTTGAAGGTCTCAGAGGTGGATGGTTTTCATCGGTAGTTTTCTGGTGGATTTTTCCCATCACTGCGTTTGCTGGCCAGGTTTGGGATGGTTGAAGGGGAATAGAAACACACAAGTTGGCTGTTCATTTCTTGTTCTGTTCTTTTCTGTAGCCAGGTTATACCCTCTGGGGCTTTGAGGCAGCTTCTTTTCTCCTTTCTCCCCAGAGGAGAAGACAAAATACGTTTATCGTGGTGTTTTGTGGTTAGCAGGTAAGCACTCAAGGTTTGTGGTGTCTACCTGCACTTCTGGTAGAGATGTGCTCTCGGTAGAGCACAGTGTTATTTTCCCTTCAGAAGGTGGAGCCCTCATCCACTGTTGAATTTTAGAAGTTCTGTCTATATTCGGGATATTAATGCCTTATATGATACATGATTGGCAAATATTTTCTCCCGCTTTATGACGCACAGGAGTTTTAAAAACTGTCATGAAGTCCATTTTTTTTTTCCTTTTGTTGCCTGTATCCATATTAGTACTTCAAGTTTTATGTTGAAAAAGAGCATTTGATTTTTACCTTGAATCTTTTTCTTCCCCAGTCTTTTTCCTATCAGTAAATGATATGACCTCCCGGTTGCTGAAATGCCAGCAATTATTTTTAAGCCCTTCTTCTCCTCGTAACTCCTACAACAAGGACTTCCATTGTTTCTACCCGCTAAATATCTTTCAAATATTTCTATTTATACCTCTCATTCTTCATTGCTAGTATATATATAATTAATGTTTGTATACTGACCTTGATTCCAATAACCAAGCTAATCCCCCCCCCCCCCCTTATTAATCTAGAAACCTTTTTTTAACAATAGATTCTTTGGAGTTTTCTATAGAGACAGTCATGTCTTCTGAAAATAGACAGTTTTATTTTCTCTTTTCCAGTCTGTTGGAAAAGGGAAAATATTTCTTTTTTGTGGCTTTACTGCCCTGGCCAGAACTTCCAGCATGATGTTGTATAGAAATGGCAAGACCAGACACCTTTGCTGTGTTCTCAGTCGGGGGGGGGAGAGTGTTCAGTCTTTTACCTTTAAGCATGGCATTAGCTACAGGTTTTTTGTAGCTGTGCTTTATCTAGTTAGGGACATTTACTTCTCTTCCAAGTCTGCCAAGAGATTTTATCAGACAGTGTATTTTAAGCTATTTGCAAAGAAAGAAGATAATGATCTCTGCCTTGATGAGTAATGACAGTAAAAGTTACACATTCCATGGTGCCACATCATATCAAAAATTCAAAGTTAATGGGGCCCCTGGGTAGTTCAGTTGGTGCATGTCCCACTCTTGATTTTGGTCATGAGGTCATGATCTCATGGTTTATGGGTTCAAGCCCCCCGTCAGGCTCCACACTGACCGTGCCGAGGCTGCTTGGGATTCTCTTTGTCTCTCTCTCAAAATAAATAAGTAAACTTAAAAAAATTCAAAGGCAATGAATGACATAAATACTTTATAATTATCTTTATAATGTTTTCTACCTCCTGGTTTTATTTTAACTACTTGCATTTAAAAATTTTTTTAAAAATGTATTTTAAGCACATCACAGGTTTCCACGTTGCCCTCATCAGTCCCATCCAGAGTTCTCAGTTAGCAGGTGTGTGCTGACATCGGGTCCCTGTTCTCCCGGTACCCCCTTTTCAGCAGGTGCCCCTCATCCGCCGTGGAGACTCGTCTGGAACCGTCCTCCTCCTGTCTTCTTTTTGTTTTTTCTTCAAGTATAATTGACATCGTGTTATATCAGTGTCAAGTGTATAATATAATGATTCAAAAATTCTGTGCGTTCCTTGGTGCTCATCGCGGTACCTGTGCTCTCAGTCCCTTTGTCTCCTTCACCCGGCCCTGCAGCCCCCTCCCCCCGCAACCATCAGTTCTTTATATTTAAGGATCTTGTTTTTTGTTTGTTTCTTTTTCCTTTGCTTGTTCACTTGTTTTCCTAAATCCCACACATGGGTGAAATCATATGGTATTTGTCTTTCTCTGACTTATTTCACTGAGCATAATACTCTCCAGCTCCATCCACCTTGTTGCAAATGGCAAGATCTCGTTGTTTTTTATGGCTAATATTCCATTTTTATATACATACCACATCTTCTTTGTCCATTTGTCAGTTGATACATATGATTGCTTTCATATCTTAGTTATTTAAATAATTCTCCGGAATATCTTTTTGAATTAGTGTTTCTGTTTGCTTTGAATAAAAACCCAGTAGCGCAATGACTGGATCAGGTAGTATTTCTGTTTTTAAGAACCTCTATTTTTTGAAGAACCTCCATCCCGTTTTCCACAGTGGCCACCCCAGTTTGCATTCCCACCAGCGCCGTAAGGGGATTCCTTTTTCTCCACATCCTTGCCAATACTTGTTATTTCTTGTCTTTCGATTTTAGCCTTTCTGACAAGTGTAAAGTGGAAGCTTCATTGTGGTTGGTTTGTATTTCTGTGATGATGAGTACTCTTGAGCATCTTTTCCTGCGTTGGCCATCTGTATGTCTTCTTGTGAAGAGTGTCTGTTCAGGTCCTCTCCTCATTTTGAATTGGATTATCTGGGTTTTTTGGTGTTGAATAATTTGGACATTAACCCCCTTATCAGATATATCATTTGCAGCTATTATCTCCCATTCAGTAGGTTGCCTTTTTGTTTTATTGATGGTTTCCTTCACTGTGCAAAAGGTTTTTGTTTTTTTTATTTTCATGTGGTCCCAGTAGTTTAATTTTGCTTTCTGTGTCCCTTGCCTCAGAAGACATATCTAGAAAAATGTTTCTATGGCCAATGAATGTCAAAGAAATTACTGCCTTTGCTCTCTTCCAGGATTTTTCTGGTTTCAGGTCTTACATTTAGTTTAATCCATTTGAGGTTTATTTTTGTATTTGGTGTTAAGTGGTCCAGTTTCATTCTTTTGCACGTAGCTGTCCAGTTTTCCCAACACCTGGTGTAGAAGAGACTGTCTTTTTCCCACTGGATATTCTTTGCTCCTTTGTCATAGATTAATTGACCATATAAGTGTGGGCTTATTTCTAGGCTTTCTGTTCTGTTCCATTAATCTGTATGTCCGTTTTTGTGCCAGTTCCATACTGTGTTGATTACTGCAGCTTTGTAATATAACTTCACTTTGGGGTTGTGATACCTTCAGCTTTGCTGTTATTTCTCAAGATTGCTTTGGCTCTTCAGGGTCTTTGGTGGTCCTATAGAAATTTTAGGATTATTTGTTCTAGTTCTGTGACGCTCACACAACCAAATGGAAAGATACTCCATTCCCATGGGTTGGAATAACAAATATGGTTAAAGCGTCCATACTACTCAGAGCAATCTGCAGATTTGATGCAGTCCCCAACAAAATAGCAACGTTTTTCACAGAACTGGAACAAATAATCCTAACATTTTTTTAATGTTTTTTTTTTTTAATTCTACTTTTGAGAGAAAGAGAGAGAGCGGTGTGCATGGCGGAGGGGCAGAGAGAGGGAGACCCAGAATCTGAAGCAGGCTCCAGGCTCTGAGCTGTCAGCACAGAGCCCGATGCGGGACTCAAACTCACGGACCACGAGATCATGACCTGAGTTGAAGTCAGCCACTTAACCGACTGAGCCGCCCAGGTGCCCAAATAATCCTAAAATTTTAATGGAGATTTCCTTCTTTCTTCTCAGTCATTTCTTGCGATTTTTCTTCCTTCTTCAAAGTCTCTTCTTCCCTTTCCCTGCGTCCCTTTCTATCCTTCCTGTGAAGTGCACAGCCCTGCTTGATCCATAAGAAACTCATGGAAACTCGGCGTCCTTGGCCAGAGTAACATTTTTCTGTTCCTGATGCTTGTGAGGTTTGGCTTTGGGCTTTGCTATTAATAATATGACTTCTTTAGGAAGTACTACCTTCTTTTAAGATACACTAGCAGCTATGTTAATAATACTAAGGGGTTATTGATGTCCTGACCCTAAAGACATTCTGGTACACACAGAAGAAAGCATGTTGAAAATAATGCAAATGTTTTCCTTAAGCTTGTTGGCTTTTTGTAATCGAGAAGTTACTCCATCGCTTCTAAATTCTTACCTAAAAATTCTTTCTATCCCTGGGGAATGTTTTCTTTCCTTCAGAAATGATTTATTGATTGCTGTGTGCACACTGTGAGTCACCGGTCAAAAAGGGAGAATTCAATACATTCGGGTGTTGGGGTAGAGGGAAGACAGCCAGTGCTTTTGCATCCCTGTTTGTACAAACTCTGAAAATCGTGGTCTTGGTACGAATCCTTACGCTTGCCCTCTGAGGTGTGGAGGTCACCATCTTCATTTCATACACGATGAGACCAAGGCTCAGAGGAACCAAGTGACTCACCCAAGGCCACATGGCTTGTGAAAGGCAAGAGTCAAGGACCAAACCGAGTGCCCTAGACCCCACCTTCATACTGTGCCTCCACGTGAGGAGTATAGAAGGTTCTGGAAAAGCTTCATGAGAGAGGCTCATATTTGACTGAAGGGATCTAGGGAAGATGGGTTTATTGTTTTTTTGTTTTTTTTTTAACAGTTTATTGGGGTTATTTGTGGTTTCCTCTAAAGCAGGATCCCTCCGAAGTTTGGAAACAAACATCCTATTACTGTGTCTAATTCACAGCTCTTCACTATAGATGGCTTGTAGGCACGGTCTCCTTTTCCCGTTTTGACTAACCCTTTCTTTTAGGTGCTTTTTTTTGTGTATGATCATTAGCTGATCAAACGTCGTTTGTGTCAGTATGTGAAGGGTCGTGATGAAATGCCTTTTGAAAATCACGAATGGGAGACACTCTGCATCCCAGTGCATTATAAAGTCCTTGTCCTACGGATCAGGACGGCTGAGAGAAGTCACCCTGGAAGCTAGGATCTTAGTTCGTGACCAAGATACTGTAATCAGAGGCAGCATTCTGAGCTGGAGCCCCAAGTTCAAATCCTGACTCCCCCACTGGTTGTCAAACCAAATTAATGTGAGTACAGCCCTTAAAACAGTGCCTGATGCATATAGTAAGTGCCAGATAAGTATCCCCAAGTCTGCATGAATGGAAAGAAGAGAACATTCGTGGTGGCTTTGGGGTTTTTAGGAAACCGGTTAAGGAAAGATTGGCGCTGGTTTATGGAGTTCCTTTGAAATGGTTTATCACGTTCAAGATCATAAAGGAGTCATCCTCCCTGTTTGTTGAGGTAGGAAAAGAACTGAACAATGGGGTCTCAGAGGGGGTTATGTATAGTCAACACAGATGTCCACAGTCCAGGTTTAGCCAAACAAGCAGTGTCAGTCCCTTTAAACCAGGAGCCCCAGGGCCAGTCCACAAGAGCGAGGAGGCAGACACTGGTTGTAAGCTAATGCCCAGCACCACCAGGGGAGGGCCTTCCTGGTCCCTGGTGCCAGGCAGGACCTGCTTCTCCCCTGAAGAACTCCTCCTGTGGCAGTCAGCCAGCTCACCTCTTCCCCAAACCAATTCCCCTCATCCCAGAAATTGGCACTGCTTCAAAATGCAGCTGCCTGACTGGGATGCAGCTGACAAAATATAGCTCCTGGATCTTCTTTAAACCTTACGATCCTGGAACTAAAATCACCTTTAAAAAAAAAAAACAAAAAAACACTTTTCTTTCTTTAAATAAAAATGGAAACTAGTATATGTAAGCTTGGAAAAAGGAAGGAAGGAAGGAAGGAAGGAAGGAAGGAAGGAAGGAAGGAAG
>NW_024412453.1:9241320-9262367 GCF_014898765.1 Herpailurus yagouaroundi
AAGGAAGGAAGGAAGGAAGGAAGGAAGGAAGGAAGGAAGGAAGGAAGGAAGGAAGGAAGGGACTTTTAAAATGTAGTATAAAGGATTTTAAACTGAATGTGGAAGTCTCCCTCCCTCCCTACTTCTGTTTCCCAGATTTAACCAGAGTTAATAGTTTTCTTTACATCTTTGGAGAAGTTTCGTCCACCGTATGTGAATATGTGTTAGCCTTTTAAAAATTGACATGTGACTTTTTCCTCCATGTGTTTACCTTTTTAACTTAATACATTAATGATCTCTCTGTTGCGTCACTGTAGATCTGCCTCTTTATTTACTTTTTATTTATTTTATTAGAAGGAATTATAAAGCTATTTCAGTGAGATAGGGAAATTCTGAACTCTTACCCATCCCAACAACATCGCTAAAATTAAATGCACACCAAACTTGGCATAGTCACAAGGAGAAACGGAACAGGTGACAGTTACAGTGGAGACTTAACCAAGTCTCTGAAAGTGACACGGATCAGCAGGCCAAAAGCAAGGAGTCATGAATGGCACCAGAGATTCGAATCACACCTTGACCACGTTCGGTGGCAATGCGCGGAGCTCCCTATTGCCCAGTTAGAGAATGCACATTCTTTCCAAGCTCACACGGGAGACTGAGAAAAACTGGCATCTATTCGGCTGTAAAGGAAATCTTGGTACTGCTAATTTCTTGTAGATGGAACTTCTGAAACGGTTTTCTCTCTTGCCTCTATTTCTCTCCCGAGTCTGTTTCTTCCCATTCCTGCGTCACGCCTGCCTATTTTATGGCCCTCTAGCCTGAATTCCTCTCTGCATTTGGTCCTCCTTCTTAGCTGCAGTCACTTTGTAGAGATTCTTTTGCCTGCTTTTAAATTCATCACGGGCACAGAATGTCGGGTATAGTTTTTGTCTGCTCCTGGCAAGGTTTTTCAGGTGCATTTTCGCCATCCCTGGGGAAGCTGGCTCCTGTTTTCTCGTATTGTTTTCCTTACGCATAGTATTGAGTGTGTTCCTCAGGACGAACGTGGTACAGGAATTCTGTCGTTCACCCACTGTGCCTTTCTCAGTAACACTTCACAATATGTGATATGGGTGGTGTGCGCCTATCATCTGCTGGATCGCTTGTCTGACTCCCCTGTTGGGAGGGAAGGATTCGTGTCTCTTTGGCTCACGGCCTGCCCCGGTAACGAAATCGGTGCCTTACACATAGTACTCAATAAATATTTGTTGAATGAATTAGCACAGAGGGGCTCAGAAAACCAAACCTAACAAAAACAACCAAAACCAGATCCAGAATGGCATCGGTTATTTCAAATCCTGTTCATTAAAGTCTTAATACATTATGACAGGAAGTGGGAAAACCAGGAATGTGAAGGAGGGTTCCCACTTACTGGACAACTCTCTGTCCAAATCATCATCTCCATACTGAGTCCTGTGTGCCTGGGGTAGGACGGAGTGAAACACACTTAATATTTAAGACATCGAGGGGTGCCCAGGTGGCTCAGTTGGCTAAGCGTTCAACTTCGGCTCAGGTCCTATCTCGCAGTTTGTGAGTTCAAGCCCCACATCCAGCTCTGTACTGACAGCTCACAGTGTGGAGCCTGCTTCAGATTCTGTGTCTCCCTTTTCTCTCTGCCCCGCCCCTGCACGCACTCTGTCTCTCTCTCAAAAATCAACGAACGTCAAAAAATTTTTAAAAAGACATTGAGCCCGTGCCCTTTTTCACACTATGAGTAGGATATAAAGTACCTCTTCCCCTGTATGGGGCATGGGGGAGCGGGGTTTGGCCAAATGCACAGGCCGGTTGATCTGTAAGAATTTTTCCGGTACAAGTGCTCACACAGTCTGCAAGGCCACGCGTACGGTAAGAATAACTTTAAGGAGCAGTTGGTTTGGGACTAGCTTTCAAAGCGTGCGCACACAATAGGGGCACAAAGCCACAACTGTTTTTCATCTGAATAAGAGAAATTAAGCCTTACTAATATTTAATATTAGAATAACTCTGTACCATCTCCCAGGCAGCAACATTGGGGCAGACAGCCACTTAGACTCTGAATTTCCACAGCGCCCTGAGGGAAGCGGGCCAGAGGTCCCGCCTCACTTGTTGATTTGCTTCTAACATACCATTTGCGGTTTCGCGCACCTGGTTGCGTGTATTTCTAGATCGTACTCTCTTGTGTCAGTAAATGCATGAACCGCCACGGCCGTTTCAGACGTGACCCTCACTCTTGCAGGGACGCCCTGGCGGAAGGAGCAGACCGCGGACTTGCAGCGGGTGCTGGCCCGCCTGGACAGCGACATCCCGCTGGTGCTCGTCAGTGGCAACCACGACTTGGGCAACGCCCCCACGCCCGAGACCGTGGCAGAGTTCCAGCGGACCTGGGGGGACGACTACTTCAGCTTCTGGGTCGGGGGTGTCCTGTGCCTCGTGCTCAACTCCCAGTTCTGGTACGATGCCTCCCGGTGCCCCGCCTTGAAGCAGGCGCAGGACCAGTGGCTGGACCAGCAGCTGAGCGTCGCGGGCCAGCACCAGTGCCAGCACGCCATCGTCTTCCAGCACATCCCACTCTTCCTCCAGAGCATCGACGAGGACGACGACTACTTCAACCTCACCAAGTCTGTGCGCAGGGAGGTGGCTGACAAGCTCATCCGAGCAGGTAGCGCCCTGGACCCCGGGGGCTGGTGGGGAGGGCCGTCTAGAGAGGAGGCTTCCCGATCCTTCTTCTGCCTCACCCCCACCCCCACCCCCCGCAGCCTGGCAAAGCAGAGAGAGGATGGGGCTTTGGACAGAACTGGGTTCTGACCCCAGCTCCACCGCTCACTGGCCTTATGGCCTTGGACAGGCTGCCTGGCCTTCCAGCCTTGGTGTCCTCATCTGTCAAGTGGGAGTAGCAGAAGGAGGTCTCTCATAGGGTGGGTGTGAGGATGAAAGGAGAAGGGGCCTGTAAAGCATTCCAGTAGCCCCTGGCCTACCAAGTAGTGAGGTTGTGGCAGCTGCTGGCAGCTGAGGTTGGGGGTCCTGCAGGTGTGGGGTTTTTGGGATTGGACGGGATCTGAGTGTGGCTGTACTGACCCAGGGAGAAGGGATGATGCCAGCGTCATCTTTTCTCATACCTCTGTGAAGCACGAACTTGCCCAACGGCAGGTGATCTTCAAGAGCCAGGCTTTACCAGTGTTGGATGTAACCCCGGGGAGTCCTGGGACGTGGGTGTCCTGGAGCCTCATCACTTTTCCTAGAACAGGGACTAAACTCTCCCCCAGATCGAGGAGACAGGAATGTATTTAGTCAGATTTAACCTGCTATAAATGTTTGGCGAATCACGTATTTAACACATGCGTGTGCACGCACACACACACCGTGAAGCCCTCGGACGGCCTACTGGTCCGCACACTTCCTTCTCTCCTCCCCGCAGCACCTGTAGTGTTTCTGTCCTGTGAAATGGGTCGTCCCAAGCCGATTCCCTGCATGACCAGTGACTTGGCAGGATTCCGGTTTTGACAACTGTTGGGTCTCTTGTTTTGGTTTTAATGCCTCCTTTCAGATCTTTCCAGAGTGTACTTCGTCAAATGCGTCTAAAATTTGAATACATCACTTGTTTGTTAGGAGGTAGGGAGAGGGAGGTGGCGGCCTGACCCCATAGCAAACGTTCATTTAAAAAAACAAAATTTCTTATACTCTTCTTTTCATCTTCGAGCGTTTAAACGTGTTCGCATTTACTTGTTAAATGTACAATAGGCCCTTCTGTATTTTTGAGACATTTTACAAAAGGCTTGCATAATTGGAGACATTATCCAACTGTTCCATGGAGGTGAAGTTGGAAAACTTCTATTGAGGCCTTTGAAATTTCATGCCATGCTTGAGTTGGTGCAGAAAACCATTTTGATGACAAGGAAATGAAGTGTCAAGATGGCATCAGCACCACCGTGGAGACTATTTTGTAACAGAGAATAATGTCAGAGAGAACATTTAATGCCAGAGAAGTGATTCCTTTCATATCAAATGTTAAATGATGTAAATGCCATCCCCGTGGCCGCTCTTTGTTCCCTGTCAACCACGTTCTTGAGCGGCGTGTGCATGTGTGGCCCACCGGCACCCCCCGATGTTGAGACCTGTAGGCATTTATAAAGAGAGAGCCCACGGCTCTAACCAGGCAGCCTCCGGGGAGGCCTCCTGCCCACCCACCAGGAGCCCCGGAAGGCGGCGGGGTACTTGGGATGCGCCAGCCACCTCCCCCTCGGGCCTGCGGCCCCGCAAGCTCTCAGCACACCCCCAGCTGGTCTGGGTCTTGGAGGTGGGCTCCGCTTGCCCCGGCTCACAGGGGTGGGGGTCTACCACCAGAATGCCCTTCGATTGATGCAAAGCCCGGCTGAAACCCTCCCCTCCGCCCCGACGGCACAGTCTCTTCCCGTGGGCAGAACGACATGGGAAGCCACGTTCCAGTCAGGAGCTCGCTTGCTAAGCGTGAGACTGAGCAGAGGAACTAGTCTTACTCCAGCCTTAATGGCGTCAGGCTCTGGAACGCTGCCGGGTCCATCTCCGGTAGGGCCACCCGGCCCAGAAGACTCCGGTATTTCCAGTGCCTTAACATCTCTCTAGACTGTCCACCCCTTGAGGCCACCAACTGGGCCGTAGTGGCAGCTCTCCAGCCCCCCACCCTTCTGGCCCCCCTCAGCCCCGGGGCAAAGCCAGCTCCCCACTCTTCCCCGTTGTCTCTGACTCTCCCGTTTCACCTGGCCGGCTACTCCCCTTCAGCACCTTCTGCGTGAGGTGCCCCCAGCCCTGCCCTGGGTTCTTCCTCAGCTCTCCTTGATCCCAGCAGACTCGTTTGTGTTGACTTATCTCAGTCACCCGCTAGACTCGGTTCCTTCAGTGTGGGGGTGCTCTTGTGCTCATCTCTGCATTCAGGACGCCTGGCTCAGGTCAGTTCCTAGTCAGTGCCTCATCCGTGTTTGTAGAGTGAACGAGGGACTGACACAGCCCATTTCTTTGGTTAGCACCCACTGTATGCTGGCCACAGAGACCAGGGCCGTGCTGTCGTGGAGCTCCTGGGCACAGAGATTTTCAAGGTGCGTTCCAAGGATCGAGCATACGTCCAAGCCTTTCGTTTCTGCGTGAAGTCCTCCCTTGATGCTGGCTTTCCAGGTTCATAGACCAGCCAATTTCTGTCTTCCCACGTGGCCCCCCACTGTTCACACCAGGCACCTTCACGTATGAGACGGAGTCCTGTTGGCCACTGGCGTTAGGAACTTCACCTAAGCCTGCTTAACCAGGGAAAAGCAGAGAGACAGGTGTCCTTCCTGCTGTCACCTGTCAGTTTTAGTGGCTTACCAAGCCTGGCCCTTTGCTTTGTGGCCTTCCACACACACAGCAAACCAAGGGCAATGTCAAGAAGAGATCCAGGCCGGATGTGGACCCAGCTCGGTGGCAGGCTGAGTGATCTGCTTAGGGTGAAAGCATGAGTAGGTTGGCTCTCCTAGGGAATGTTGTGCACCCATGACTCACGATCCCAGAGATCGCTCAGCTCACAGCAGTGTAATTCTTGGACTCCTTTGGGAAAGCCAGAGTTCAAGTGACATTTCATAAGATTCATTAACTTCAAGACCGTGATCAAATTGGGGGTGATGCTGCTGTTTAATGCTGCCTCCAGCTTTTCCCCCACAGCAGTATTATTCCCTCGTGCTATTCCAGTCTCCTTTATCTCCCTGAGTTAAAATGCCGGTACTCAAAAATATGTCAAAAGCTCATCAGAATATCAGGGTAGCTTTTAATTATGATAATTGTGTTGTTATAAAATATCCTTTTAAAGAGCACATCCCTCCTCAAACCACCATGGAGGTAAAACCTAGCTTCCTTCCAGCAAGCTTAATGAATAATTCTGAATCATTGTGTGGGATGAATAAATGATTTAATAACGAACATCAACAATCATCTCTCATTGTTGCATTAATTTTTCAAACGGGATGAGGTAAATGAGGAGGAGGGGTGTTACTATACAATGGGCCACCGTGTGTGTTGGGATGCGTTCTATGAATCCAAGCCTGCGAGCCTCCCCGCTCAGGTTTCCCTAGAAACGGATGCATTCTGTTTCTCCTTTTGAAGCTCAGTGAAAAACCTTCTTTGTGTGGTACAAAAGCGTCGTCAACAGCCAGCGCAAATAAACAGTTATCAGGGCAGGACAGACGCACAGATGGGGAGCTGCACCCGTTATTTTCGGTCTTCCTTTGTACTGCCTGAGGATAATCAATTTCATCACATCCACGGGATGTAGAAATTGGTTTTCCCCTTAATTCACCTGATACCTAGTTGAGTTGCAAAGACAGATAGTAGATAATGAAATTGTGGTTGAACGCAGCCACTGTCTCTGTCCCTCATGCCTTTTTCAGCAAAAGGTTAATTTGTGACCTAGTTAATACGGATTCCAATTTAAGAACTCAATCTTAAAAAACAAAAGTCTGGCTCTTTTAACTGACCTCGTCTCCCTTGATGTCTCGATACCTTTTTTTTTTTTTTTTTTCCCATTCTCAACATAGAGATGAGAACTGTGTAGTAGGGAGCCCAGAGCGAATTTGGCAATTACGAAACATTCCAATAAGTTGATCTTTCCTGCAAAAGTTAATGAGTAATTTCACAGAAATAGTTTCATCTCCAGTATTTATTCCTTTAAAAAAAAAACTGGAGAAAGAGATCTTAGCCCATAATTATCATTTGAAAATTTCAAAGTTTGAAAGAACAAAATGGTCGGGTTTCCAGGGTCCACTTTGTAGGAAAAATAAAATGTCTGATTCTACTCTGATGTCCTTCTGAGTTGTATTGAAATTATTTGTTTATGTCCTGATTCCTCCAAAAATGGAATCCCAGCTTTATTCACCTCTGTAAGCCCAGCCTCTGGCCAAAACTGTCATGTGGTTGCCCTGTCAATAAACAGATATTGGCTAAGTGGAATGGAATTAGATTTGATTCACATACTTATCAGCAGAATCACAGATAATGTCGATACTACCTGTGGATCAGTGTTGGCGAACTGAGCTTTGGATGGGAAATGTATCACGTAAAGCGGGGTCTCGGTGAACTTTTTCTGCCAAGGGGCACACAGTAAACACTTTGGGCTGTGGTCTCCGTGGCAACCGCAGAGCTCTGCCTTTGTAGCACGGAAGCAGTAACAGACATACATAAGCAAATGAGCGTGGCCGTGTTCCAGCACAACTCTACTTACAAAAGCCAGGTGTGAGCTGGCGGGTCATACTTTTCCCCGCCGTTGGCTCAGAGAAATATTCCTGCCCTGCCCTCAGACCGTGTCCACACCGTGCGTGCGTCTAATTCCAGCATGCTTCTGGTGACCCCACCGCGGCAGCGGCCTGACCCGCTGAAGGGTCCGCCCAGAGCGAGCCTCAGGTTCCTCCATGGAGGACACACCCGGGGGAGGCATGCCCCGTTGGAGGTCCCTGTGGGAGGTGACGTGGGGGCACTTAAGTCCAACGCTTGGGTGTTTATTTTAACATGTGTTTGAAAAAATACATAAGTAGCTCTTCAAGGTAAAAATCGTCAGTAGTAGCACCAGTAGCATGCGGGTAGGGCCGAACTCGTGGAGGTGGTGTAGGGAGAGCAGGTGCGCACCAGCGGGAGCGATGGGGCCATATCACAGCACAGGGCGGCAGACAAGCTTGGGTTTCAAACAGACCCGGATTCAGATCCTTTGGTGGCACTCCCCAGCTGCATGGCCTCACATGAGCTGCCCAACATCCTTCTGCCTTAGTTTTCTCACTTGTCAAATGGAGGCTCTGGTCCCAGCCTCATAGGGTTGGTGGGAGCACCAGATTGAAGTGACGTGGGGACACAGTATGTGCTCCACGAAGGGCCGTGTGTCATGAGATGACCCTGGACCCCACCGCGAGCCCACAGCCGGCAAATTTGCTTGACGCAGGGTCTGGCTTTATCCATAGGCGGTGCCTCTTGCCCTGGGATGCCGGCGGGAGGGGCAGGGTCTCCTCGAGAGGGCGTGTGCGAGAATCTCCCCTCAAGGAGAGGCACGTGCCAATGTGACTTTGTAAGTGGCGAAAGAAAGCAATTAGCAACTCTTCTTCTAATACAAACTACGGGAAGTGAAGCTAGACAGAAAGTTTCTTAGCTCCTGGGATGTGCGGGAAGATGGACCGTGTCTCAAGGAGTGTGAGATTTTTCAGTGCGGATAAGGAATACTTGCTATGTTTGCTTTTATCAGAGGCAGGGAAGCCCTCAACTAGATGGAAAAATTCCTTTGGAATTTAGTGACAGAATTTGACTCCCCGTTACTTTTTCTAAACCAGTTGATGCGTTGCTAAAGACACCTGTGAATACACGATGTCATAGGCAGGTTTTTCTGAATCTAGCAAATGTGTCCACAAGACAATGGCAGCCATCTCACAATGCCCTTTGTTTAAAATGCATTTTAAGGGGCGCCTGGGTGGCTCAATCGTTTGAGCATCCAGCTTCGGCTCAGGTCATGGTTTCACGGTTTGTGAGTTTGAGCCCCGCGTCTGGCTCTGTGCTGGTAGCACGGAGCTGCTTTGGATTCTCTGTCTCCCTCCCTCCCTCTCTCTTTCTCTCAAAAATAAATAAACATTTACAAAATTAAAAAAAAATAAAATGTATTTTAAAAAACGATCCTAGTGGTTGTTTTCTTAACCAACTCTTGGGGTACCTGGGTGTCTCAGTCGGTTTAAGTTTAAGTGTACGACTTTGGCTCAGGTCATGATCTCACGGTTCGTGAGTTTGAGCCCCACGTCCGTGCCAACGGTTCAGGGCCTGGAGCCTGCTTCAAATTCTGTCTGTCTCGCTCTTTGCCCCTCCCCCCACTGGCACTTTCTCGCTCTCTCAAAAATGAATGAACATTTTTTTTAAAATTTTTTTTTAATGTTTATTTATTTTTGAGACGGAGAGAAACAGAGCATGAACGGGGGAGGGGCAGAGAGAGAGGGAGACACAGAATCTGAAACAGGCTCCAGGCTCTGAGCTGTCAGCACAGAGCCCGACGTGGGGCTCGAACTCACGGACAGCGAGATCATGACCTGAGCCGAAGTCGGACGCTCAACCGACTGAGCCACCCAGGCGCCCTGAATGAACATTTTTTAAAAAGTTTCACCAGCTCTCAAGCGAGAACGCATCACCTATCCTTTTTTCAGCATCTGTAGAATCCAGAGTTTCTGGGGGCCTAGCCGCTTGAGGAATTTTACCCTCTTTAAGTTATATTTGGTCTTGAATTCATTTTCCCAGGTTGGATCTGTTTTCTGTTTTGATCAGTGCACCCTAAGCCATCATGCTTTAGTCACTGGATGTCTGCACGTCGTTCACGCTAAACCTAGATAAGAGCCCAACTGCTGAAGCTGCATCTGGTGGCACGGGTTGGGTTTCGTTTCTCACTGTGGAGGTATCCTTAACAGTTGGGCTAATTAAAGTCGAAATCAAGTCCTGACTGTAAATATTTATAAATTGAGAATCTGGCGTGTGTAACTGTGTGCTGGTTTCCAGAGCTAAGTCAACATTTACTCATTCAACAAGTAGCAGGGGCCCGGGGCTAGGCACCGTGGAGGGTAATGAACATGACAGACCGCGGTTCCTTCTGCAGCATGGTGGGTCCCTCTCAGGCTAAAAATGATAAAATCCTATCGAAGAACCCCATTCATCATGGTCTTTCAGAAATGAGGCACAAGTGCATGGGAAGCAGCAGCGACTGTTTAAGTTTATGAAATCAAAACACTGTCTCTTCTCTTTTTAGGTCCTTTTTTAAAAAAAAATAGCAATTAATGTCATTTTCATACGAGCAGTGGGATTCCTTTGTGAAACTGAAATATCCCTAGTTTAGCTAAACACTCTGACTTCCCATACTGGTTCTGGGAAGGTACTTTTTAGGTACTGGACTCACTTTCCTTTAAGAGGTATTTGCCCCCACCATGGCCAACAATATAAGTGAACATTTAGAATACGGTTATTTAAAATAGGCTAGAGATTGCTTTGTTTCTGTTTTTGTTTTTGTGTTCTCATTTTACTTAACAAACACATTTGCATGTTGATGATTGATTTAGAGGTGAAAGAATGGCACCCCTTTGGATAACAACGCGGAGGACCCTGTGACCTGTCCTTAGTACAGGTGGGCGAGCTGAGCACACACAGAGGCTGTCTGGCTTCTGAGTCATCTTTAAATTTAAATTACAGACACATTAAATTACAGAGGCCCTTCTCTCTGGTGTTTGTCTTACACAGAGCACTACCCTGTGCCGCACTGGGAGCCTCGGAAAGGAGCTCCCTGCAATAACGTTGCCCAGGTGGAAGGGGGCATGGCCAGGGCAGGTGCGATACTACCTTAGCCACGAACCTCCTGCTGGGTCACCCTGCCTGGGTGCGGCCTTGCGGCCTGTGCTTGTGTCTCTCTTGGGGGGGTGGAGTCTCGCTCCCTCCCAGATGCCAGTGAAGACACCTAGTAGAGCAGCTTTTCTGCTGAGAAAGGGAGAGGATGAACAAGCTTCTTGAGAGCCATGGGTCACGTTCCATATTTTTCTTTTTTTTAATCTTTATTTTATTTTTGAGAGAGAGCATGAGCAGGGGAAGGGCAGACAGACAGGGAGACACAAAATCGGAAGCAGGCTCCAGGCTCGGAGCTGTCAGCACAGAGCCCAGTGCAGGGCTTGAACCCACGAACGGTGAGATCGTGACCTGAGCCGAAGTCGGACGCTTAACCGACTGAGCCACCCAGGCGCCCTGGGTCACGTTCAGTTTTACACTGATGGTATCGTCAGTGGCCATGCTCATTGTCACCACAGCCCGGACAACAGCCCCGCAAGGTGTCCGTGTTCTGTCTCTGCCACTGACGGGCAGACTTGAGTCCAGGAGGTGGAATCACCTGTCCCGGTCACAGAGCTGTGAAGCAGGTAGTACTATGTCAGGTTTTTGTGGGCATCAGATAAGATAATCCAGTTCCCTGACACAGTGTCTGGCTCCCGGCGGGTGCTCAGTCACAAAAGTGCCGTTGGTGTTACCCGTCTTACTGCCGTTAACATCATTACCCTGAGGATACTGTGAGTGACTTCGCGTTCGGTAAAGAGAAGCGTAGGGAATGTATCTTCTCCTTTCCACAAGGTCGCACCCCTGCCCGCTGCTGGCTTGCTGGAGTATTGCCAGAGTCGGGACCCCAGACTTTCTAACCGTGTTAGGCACCGTGCTACTCCTCTGCCCACCACACTGGAGTCCCAGGTCCCCGCGACAGCCCCTGATGTGCCACCAGTGGGTGCTAGAAACCGCAGGGTAACCAACCTTCTTAGTACTAGTTTTATTTCATAAGCCATTTACAGCACAATTAACATTACATTCATGTCATAGTAATTACCACTCACTAAATATTACAGCACAGTTCTATGAGTGTGCGTCAACAGTACAGGTCCCGCCGCTCTGATTTTATAGACAAGAAAAGAGAGAGACGCAGCTGGGAAGTGGCCGAGCCGGGCACCTGCCCCAGCACTCTGACCTCTTAGCCATGCTGCTGTCGGTGTAATGAGCAGAGTGCGCATTGGGCACAGGTGTTGACGGCAAGAAAGCAAGGCGCCAGGCCAGCTTGTGCTGGGGCCTGCCCACCTGCTCACCCCCACTTCCACTCTGCACCTGCCCTTCTGCAGGGGCTAACCCAGGAAGGAGCTGGTCCGCCTCAACGGGGAGGCTTGGAGCCGCACTGTCTGAGGGGTCCGTGGAGCGAGGTTCCGGGGAGTCCATCCCGGGTGTGAGATGCCCCTCCGGCCTCGGCAAGCAGCGGTGTTCTTCTAGAGTGAGCTTCTCAGCTCGTCCTTTGACCTCGAGCATGTGAATTATGCCTTCTGCAGACAAAACAGGGAGGGGTCCGTGCCACCTCTGTACCCTGGCTGGCTCCCTTGGGATCCAAGTCCAGGGAGGCTCTTAGCTGAGGATCATGGCTACCAGAAAAAGCTCACTTAAAAAATGGGGATGGTAGGTGCCTGGGTGGCCCAGTCAGTTAGGCATCTGACTTGATTTTAGCTCAGGTCATGATCTCATGGTTGTGAGATGGAGCCCCGAGTTGGGCTCCACACTGAGTGTAGAATCTGCTTGGGGTTCTCTCTCTGTCTCTCTCTCTTTCCCTCTGCCCCTCCCTACTTCGTGCGCATATGTATTCTCTCTCAAAATAAGTAAGCAGACTTAAAAGATTGTTAAAAGTGTGGGGAACGTAGGTCTTAGAAAATTGTGATGAAATAAAGATAAAGGTTGATTTGAGACATTATTTTGCAAAAAGAGACAAATCATGGCAATCCATTTTACTTTAGCTTGTGTTTGCTAAACTGTTGTTTGTTGCTGCGAACATGCACCAACTCTTGGAATGCATAAGGAATGAATCAAGTGTAGACTTGGTTTCCTTGGTCTGAATAGACTAAAATAATTGTTCGACAGCATCCTGCTTTTGACAGCAGAGGGTCCTTTTTGCATGAGAGAAAAATAATTACAGGTTTCATCAGTTTTCCTAAGGGTCTGATTCTGAATCCTCAGTAATCTGATTATTGCCCTTCTCAGGAACTCCCGTGTGTGCACGTGTGTATGTTTCTTCTGCCACAGCCTTACGTGTTGATGACTTCCCCTCTCTCGATTCTGGCAGTTCCCCAAGTGTCACTTGCATTGGCTTTATGAAGTCCCCTGTCTTTAGTATGATTTGTGATTCAACACAGAGGTGCCTCTGCCAGGGTGCACAGCTTGGGCATTGTTTTGTTTTCGTAGGGGCTTGGTTCATAAACAGTCTATTCATTAGCATTTTCTTGTTATTAAGAAATTCTTTCTTGGGGCTCCTGGGCGGCCCAGTCGCTTAAGTGTCCCATTCTTGGTTTCGGCTTAGGTCATGATCTCCCTGTAATTATATAATTGTAATTTGTTCGTTCTTAAAAACCGTGAAAGCAGACATTACAAGTTGTTAATATTTGTTATCTGTGGGTGGTGGTAATATAAATGTTACATTATTTTTTGTACTCGTCTGAATCTTCTAAGTTTTTCCAAAAAATGAAAAAAGATTTACAAGATTCCCTGTAGTGGCATCTAGATTGGAAAGCTCAGTCTAAGGGGAAAAGGGAAGGAAGCACAGAATTACAGTCAGTGTAGACATCTTAGAGGGGACTTTATGACGCATTGGGTGTTTGTTTCTAATATTTAAATTCCTCTCTCCATAAACTGCATTTGAAGCTGTGTAAATACTTTGCCTGCTATTATTGGATAGGGGCATGATTTCCCATAACACTGTGAGAATTGTGTCACCCCTGTTGCCTTGGATAGCCTCCATATCAGGGACATTTCTTCCCTCTTTCTTTCTTCTTTTCGTTCCTAACAACCTTTACTTCATGGCTGTGTCTTCATGAAATCGCTCCATCAAACGTTTGCTTTGATGGGGACATCCATTCAGTTCAGAAGATTTTGGAGGTTGCCTACTGTATGCCAAGCTCATGTGTCATGACAGAGACTGCTTTTTGTGTGTTTGATCCATCCACCTAGAAGCATTGTGATCAAGGTTAAAAAAAAAGGTGTTTTAACCTTGTCAAAGTCACTGACTCTCTGGCCAAACATACCCATTCCTTAAAGGTAAAGGCAGGTGCCTCTGGTGTAGCTTGTGGCCATCAAAGGGGACTTGGGCTATAATTGTATGAAGATTATATAATTATAATTTTTTCATTCTTGAAATCTGTGCAAGTGGATATTACAAGATGTTAATATTTGTTTTCCGTGGGTGGTGGGAATATAAAGGTTGCATTATTTTTTGTACTCATCTGAATTTTCTCAGTTTTTCCAAAAATGAAAAAAGAATTAAAAGATTCCCTGTAGTGTTATCTAGATCGGGGTTAGCAGACTGTTTCTGTAAATGGCCAGATAGTACATATTTTAGGCTTTGTGGGCCAACAGGCAAAATTAAGAGTATTACATAGATGGTTAAATAAACCTACCTATAGGCATTTAAAAGGCTAAGAAGCATTCTTGATTCCCACACCTTATAAGAAAACAGTCCCTGAGCTGTAGTTTCACAACCCCTGGTCCAGGTACTTAAGATCAGTCACCATTGACTCTTACATTAATAAGGATAATAGTTACAGAGCCATCAGTTTGTTTCAAAAAATTATGCCACTTAGCACTTTCCACATTTAATCTTAAATGTGAAAAGCTTAAAATCTGAGGGAGGAAAAGATTTCCTTTCTTTGTTTTTGACTGACCGTGTTTTGAGTCTCTTATTGACACACTCTGCCTCTGATGTGTGTTACCTGTTTCTCACTTCCAAATTGCCTCTGAGTTGTCATACAGACGTGGCCTGAGGTTACTGAGCCACCTTCCCCCTCCTCTGTGCCACTGCGCTGCCTTGGGTCCACGCCTCGGTCCTACTGAATGCATGATGCTTGAGAAAGCAATTTGGCGAGCCGGAGAAAGGATGTCAGGAAGGTCACTGACAAAATAGTGCTCTAATGGAGTCCCACCCTATCAAGGAACCATCCTGGGACCTGTTGGAGAACAAGTGAAGTCTATTATTTTGTAAGAGCTTCCAAAAGCTAGTTTAGATAGTGTTTGAAAGTGGATTATTGGTCACCCCAAAAGGAGAGTTACTGTCCTAAAACGTATAGGGTAGTGTTAGTTCCTTTTGGCTGTTATGGGAAAGTCCCAACTCGCCCACTGCAGAGAGTAAGGAAGTTTCTTATCTCATGTCAGTAGAAGGCTGGGCATGGTTCAGGCTCTCAGCCAGGCCAACTCGGGGACCAGGATCTTGCTTTGATTCTGCTTGCTGCCCCCCACCCGCCACTCCACGCAGCCTTTTGCTCCGATTGAACTTTCTCAGATGGCTGCCATAGTTCTGGACTTGACATTCAGAAGTGGGAGGGGGCTTCTGAGAAGAAGCAGAACCTTTCCCAGGACCCCGGCAGATCTCTTCCCACAGCTTCATACCCAGACCTGGGCCACAGACCAATTCCAAGCTCATCACTTAGTGGCTGTAGGAGGACATTTACCACCGCGGCCATGACCTTGGCTCTGGGAGGAAGCCCATGAGCTCCTGGAGGAGGATGTTTCCCGGAACAAAATCAGGATTTTTTTCCACCAAAGAGAAAAAGGGAGGGGCATGGTATTAAAAGGTGGCCAGCCGCGCCTCCTGTGGCAAGGAAGAAAGGACCCACGTTCACACCTTATTTCAGGGACAGTGCCGAAAAGCGTTGTGTTTCCAGCGTGCAGTGAACCTGTGCTGAGGATTAAACCCATCATCTCTGAAACTCACAGCAACTCCATGAGGGATCTGTTGGCATCCCTTTTTGAAAATGGAGGACATGGACATTCAGGGAGGTAAAGTAGCTTGTCATGTGGCATTTAAGTGACAAGACATGATTCCGAATCCGTGCTCATTTCTCTGTCTCTGTCTTCCACCCTCTTGTTAGTAATAATCAGGCCTTCTTTGACGAGGAACACGGTAATCCTTTTGTAAGATCGGAAAATGCCGGAACTCTACTTCTCTGTAGGTAATACTGACAAAATGGGGAGTTTGGAATTTCTCCTCCAGGACACCTCCTAACACACAGCTTATGAGTTGCCTCAAGTTTCATATACTCATTCACCGTCCATCTGTCCAACAGTCATTTATAGGGCAGTAGTTCTATTCTCTTCCTTCTGAGGATGGGTATCCAGTTAAATAGATTTGCCCTCTGTCCTCACAGACCAGTAGGGGATACCAAGGTGGGAAGCAAGAACCCACAGGATGCAAGTAGAGGAATGTTCAAGAATCAGGAGGAAGGAGAATCAGCTTGTTTCAGCTGGGCCAGGATGCTTTCCTCAGGGAGCTGAGCAGGCAGGGGCTTGAAGGGTAAGAGCTCACCAGGCAGATGTGGTCAGGAAGGGGGCATTCAAACCACAGGACAGAGCCCCCACAACAGCCTGGTGCGTGTGGACGCTGGCCTTGAAACCACTGGTGAGTAGAGCAGGACTCGAGATGTTTGGTGGTGTGTAACAGGAGCGAGATCCGGACCGTCAGGTGTTAAAGAAGCACGGAAAGGTTTTATGTCAGTCCGGTTTTGCATTTTAGAAAGAACAGCCTTGCTCGGTGTGTCCACGATGCACTTTTTTCTTTCCCAACCTGGATTTGTTCAGGATGCCAGCGGGACAGGCTGAAAATACGCCTTGCCAGACCCCTCGACACCTAGTGTGACTGCTCATCTCTGTCCTGGAATCTAGCCCCTGGGGCTTCCTGGACAGCTTTTGGTTGGCCCTTCTCTCTTCTTCCTGTCTGGAATGTGGACACAGGGTCTGGAAGCCCTGCAGCCATCATGCTGTCTTGAGGACAAAGCCATAAGCTGAGAATGGCAGAGCAGAAAAACAGAAGGAACCTGCAAACACAAACACAAAAACATATTTGGTGAAATCCTTGAGCGAAACTGTATGCACCCTGACCACCCGCCTCCTTTCTTTATGTGAGACGGATAAATACATCGTAAGTCCAGACGTACCTTTTACTTCTTCAAGCCACTGTCGTCCTGACACATCTGGGGACAGAGAGGGGGGTGGCCAGGAAGGCAGGAAGACAAGGGGAACCAGCAGCCACAGAGACCGTCTTGGGGGTGCAGAGCCGAAAGGGCTGTGAGCGGACTCTAGCACAAAAGCAGTGGGACACATGGCCTGTGTCCATGGGGCAGGTGACTGCATGCCGGCCCGGGGAAGGTCACGAGAGGAGGAGCAGGTGTTGGGGGCGAAAGCATTGCATGAGTCAAGTTTGCCCGTTGCTTGCAGGGACCTTGGGAAGAGGGAGCCTCGACTCGGTCCAACAACTGTCTGGGCTGGGAAATGGCTTGGAGTCGTCAGCAGCGGGGTCGGGTGGCTGAGGTCACACGGAGGCAGTGGTCGTCCCGAGGGAAGACAAGGGCGTGGCCAGTTCCCCAGGGAAGACCACCAGGTAAAGGGCTCATGGAAAAGCTCACCCTTCTGGCACGTGCCGTGCCGATCTGCCTGATGGCCACCTTTCTTTCTCTGGTTATTGACCCAGAAGCTGACTTTCCTGAGGCCCCCTCCCATCTCAGTGGCTGCCGCTTCCCTCCGAGACCTCCCTGTCTCGAGTCCAGGCTGGAGCACCTTTTCCCCAGCAAGTTTCATGCTCGACACCCTGCAGAGCCTCTCCATTCCACGGCTGGCTGCCACCTCTGTCTACCTCCCCCGAGTATTTTTGGATGGATTTCCAGTTTGATACATGAACATGCCGTCAGTCAAAACAATCTTTTTAATGAGCCTCTTGTCCTGACAGCTGTGTTTAAGATAGGGCATGGAAGCCGGGTAATGGAAATCTAGAAAATTGTCCATTCTGGATTGAAACCTTAATGTGTGCCCCACACTCCCATCTCACCAGCCCACCATCTTCTTTTAAAAATAAAGAGGAAATTATGAATAGCGAAAAAAGATGTAATTTGTGCAAATGGAAAAAAAGATCTTCTGATCAGATGTTTCGCGAAGGATGAGAGGAAGGTATAATTATTGAGCGCTGCCCGAGTCCGTCACATGCAGCTTCCTGCCATGCAGCCTTGGACACGGCTGTGAGTCTTTCTCGATCTTCCAAGTGGCCCTGGGGGTGGTCGATATTGGTTATGCCTTCTGAGTGACAAAGCGGGAGGCTCAGAGAGGTTGGTGGGCGGGCTACGCTCACACAGCCTGGTGATAGTCTGAGGTTCAAGCCCACATCCCCCTGGCCCCTACCCCCAGCTGCCACTGGTTTTTTTGGCAACCAAATATTAGTATTAATAAAACGCAGCCCTCCTCTTGAGAATCCCACGCAGGTTTTGAATTGCCGCGTCGTCGGGAAGGGGAAAAATTAAATGGAAAAGCTGAGCACAGCCTCCCATGTGGGTAAACGGGAGAGGTGAGCCTGAATTTTGCAGGTGTATTGTGAATCCTAGAGTTCACGGCGGGAGGTGGGGCCACACCGCGACCCTCCTCCCTGGGCTTCGGATGTGGGGGCCGCCCGGCACCTGCAGACCGCGGGCTGCCCTCCAGCCTGGGTCGTGGTAGCTCAGGTGCCCCAAAGGCCGGGAAGGCTCGTGTCCTTGTGTAAGTGTGGGCAGGTCGGGTGCGGTGGTGGAAGTGGAAACGTCAGGTCACAGACGGGAACCGGGCCCCTCTGGGTGTCTGCATGATGACCAGCGGCTCTCTCCCCAGCTACTCTTCTGCGGGGCTCTTGGAACCACTGCCAGCCTGGTTCCGCCGAAGATGCACAGCCTTCCGTGTCCTCGGGCCGCTTCTCTCACCTTCCTGTAGTTTCAGTGAAGAAAAGCCTTGGGCGGGGAACACTGTCATTTCTGTTGATCATTACTGAGGCGAGGCAAGGAAAGTGTACTTTTGTTTTTTGTTTTGTTTTTTTTTTACAGGAGTACACTTTTTCCAAAAGAAAGAAAAAACCTCTTGTGGTTATAGGGCAGGAATGAGTTGGCCTTGAGTGAAGGTCATTTCAACAACTGGCCCTTCATTCCCACTCAGTCCTCTCTGGGGAGAGGAGGCTGCGGGTCTGTCAGCCGAGCCACATGTTTCACATCACGTGGAGCAGACATCTGGGCAAACGCCTGAGCGAACCAGATGTCGGCGAGTTACCTAGTGCCCCCAGGAGAGGGGGAGGCACGAATGGAGTCGTCACCCGCCGGCTGTGGCCGTTCACCCCCGTCTGTCCGCAGGCTGGGTCCCAGCTCCTGTAGGAGACAGTGCACCCCTCACCCCGGGCAGCGCCGCTTGGCTTTGGTGCTCCGTACGCCTGGGGGTCTGTCCCTGTGCCGGTGATCCTGCGGCACACGGGGCCGGGTGGGCTCCTCCCCCGAGACCCGCCGCAGTGGCTGGGCGATGAGACTCCTTCCTCCCAGGAGCGGTGTGCTCCCAGGTCCTCCCGGGGCTCTCTGAGAAGCTGTGCTAACTCTCAGTTCCTCCGCAGACCTGCAGGGCCGAAGGGCGCCGAACCTGCCCGACCTCCCGCTTTAAAATACACAACGATCCGCTGACAGCCTGGATGTTTACATCTTGGAAATACAGCTTTCAGGCTTTTATGGAGGGTCAAGCTGTGTGTGCCGAGTGAAACAATTAAGAGATACCAGTGTTGAGCGCATAAAAGCAAGTTGCAAACCCATAGAGAGAGTATCTCATTTTTGTGAAATCGTGGATTTGTGTGTATATGCATTGCCATAGACCCGTATCTAGTACCTGTATTATTAGTATAGACATTCACATTATCCGGACATTACACACTAAACTCAAATGGGAAGAGAAAGTTGACATTTTCCTGACCCTCCTTTTTTTTTTATTTCATGCTTGTATTTTTACAATATTTGATTGTATTTTTAGCAAACATGCCTTGCTTTTTTTCTTCGGACTTTTTATTCGGAAATATTTTAAGGCTTATAGAAGAGTTGCAAGTGAAAGGAAAACCTGTATTCCTTTCACCCAGATTTATCTGGCATTTTACCCCAGTTGCGTTCTTTTGTTTATTATTTGTGAGAGGTATGGCAAATATGTATCTTTTTTTTCTGATGTGTTTGAGGGTAAGCTGCATGCATCACGTGTGTTTGTTCGTTTATCCCATCTGACACAAACGAAAGCCTACTGTATACGCTTTTTGCACTTCCTTCACATAATTTTTCTTGGCTGTCATCCGTATCAGCTCGTGGGGATCTTCCTGATTCTTCCTTCCAGCCGCGCTGTGTGTATGCCATAACTTATTCAGCTGCTCTCCTAAGGCAGGGAGCACAGTCCAGATAAACAGTGGAAAGGAAGTTTAAAAACCACCGAACAGAGCAAGCTGAGGCTCTTAATAGAAAGTCGTTATTTTAATTTTTTTAAAAGTTTGTGTATTTATTTATTTTGAGAGGGAGAGAGAGAGAGAGAGAGGAGAGAGAGAATCCCAAGCAGGCTCCACATGATCAGTATGGAGCCCTCTGCGGGGCTCAAACCCACACACCATGAGATCATGACCCGAGCCGGAAGCCAAGAGTCAGATGCTTAACCGAACTGAGCCACCCAGGCACCCCAGTCTTTGTTATTTTTAAAGTGGGTGGGGCTGTGGGAGAATTCGGTGGGGGGGGGGGGTGGCGGGAGCCCTTGGGCGGCCCTAGGACTCCCGGAGAGAGTACTAGAGGCATCAGGAGGTGCAGCTGACCTCCCTGGGTTAGTGTCCATGGAAGCAGAGCCTGAGACATGGATTCGTCAGACATATGAGGGAGGCTCCCTGGAGGAGGGAAGTGACGACACAGGACAGGGCTGGCGACAAAGCTAAGCAAAGATACGTGCTCAGGATTTCAGCCTGGTCCAGCCAGAGCTCCAGAGCAAGAGTCACCCCACAGAGGTGGACCCACCTTGAGGCAGGGGGCCACGACGCCCAATCCCCATGTACAGTAGTCCATTTTAGGGATGTGGAAACATTAAAAATAATATACACGATGAGACTTGTTTACAATGCCTGGCCCATAGTAGGTCTGCAAAAAAAAAATACTATTGTGGTCATTATTCCCTCTTTTCCCCTCCCCCACTGCACCGTAACAGCTTTATTGACGCAACCTACCATTAACATACCACACAGTTCGCTTATTTAAAGCGTACACTTCAGCAGTTTTGAGTTCATTCACAGAGTTTTGCACTGGCCACCACAGTCAGCTTTAGAACATTTGCATGGCCCTGTAAAGAAACCCCGCATCCTTCAGCCGTCACTACCCATTCCTCCGTCCCTGCCCTCCAAGTCTACTTTCTCTTGCCATACATGTGCCTGTTCTGGATGCTTCGTAGAAGAGGAGTCCTATACCACACGGTCTGGGGGCCGGCCTTTTGCACTCTCGTGTCATTCGGTCATTGGCTGTGCCCCCAGCCCGGGCTTTGGTTTAGTCCTTCAGGGCTCAGGGGAAGGGCGCTGTGAGCCATTCGCGGCCAGCCCTCCCCGCGGCCGAAGGATGGATGCACCAGCCCGTGAAGGGGCCTGGCAGGGACACCAACAACATCCACCAGAGTAAGTCGTGTGAAAGGGCTCTGTTAAGAGTAAGATGACAGGGATTATCCAG
>NW_024412453.1:9272367-9276676 GCF_014898765.1 Herpailurus yagouaroundi
TATTATATAATGTCCTTCTTCATCTCTTGTTACAGCCTTTAATTTAAAGTCTAGTTTGTCTGATATAAGTATGGCTACTCCAGCTTTCTTTTGGCTTCCAGTAGCATGATAAATAGTTCTCCATCCCCTCACTCTCAATCTGAAGGTGTCCTCAGGTCTAAAATGAGTCTCTTGTAGACAGCAAATAGATGGGTCTTGTTTTTTTATCCATTGTGATACCCTATGTCTTTTGGTTGGCGCATTTAGTCCATTTGCATTCAGTGTTATTATAGAAAGATATGGGTTTAGAGTCATTGTGATGTCTGTATGTTTTATGCTTGTAGCGATGTCTCTGGTACTTTGTCTCACAGGATCCCCCTTAGTATCTCTTGTAGGGCTGGTGTAGTGGTGACGAATTCCTTCAGTTTTTGTTTGTTTGGGAAGACCTTTATCTCTCCTTCTATTCTAAATGACAGACTTGCTGGATAAAGGATTCTCGGCTGCATATTTTTTCTGTTCATCACATTGAAGATCTGCCAATCCTTTCTGGCCTGCCAAGTTTCAGAAGAGAGATCAGTCACTAGTCTTATAGGTCTCCCCTTTATATGTTAGGGCACGTTTATCCCTCGCTGCTTTCAGAATTTTCTCTTTATCCTTGTATTTTGCCAGTTTCACTATGATATGTCGTGCAGAAGATCGATTCAAGTTATGTCTGAAGGGAGTTCTCTGTGCCTCTTGGATTTCAATGCCTTTTTCCTTCCCCAGTTCAGGGAAGTTCTCAGCTATTATTTCTTCAGGTATACCTTCAGCACCTTTCCCTCTCTCTTCCTCCTCTGGGATACCAATTATGCGTATATTATTTCTTTTTAGTGCATCACTTAGTTCTCTAATTTTCCCCCTCATACTCCTGGATTTTTTTATCTCTCTTTTTCTCAGCTTCCTCTTTTTCCATAATTGTATCTTCTAGTTCACCTATTCTCTCCTCCACCTCTTCAATCCAAGCCGTGGTCATTTCCATTTTATTTTGCATCTCGTTTATAGCGTTTTTCAGCTCCTCCTGACTATTCCTTAGTCCCTTGATCTCTGTAGCAAGAGATTCTCTGCTGTCCTCTATACTGTTTTCAAGCCCAGTGATTAATTTTATGACTGTTATTCTAAATTCACTTTCTGTTATATTATTTAAATCCTTTTTGATCAGTTCATTAGCTGTTGTTATTTCCTGGAGATTGTTTTGAGGGGAATTCTTCCGTTTGGTCATTTTGGATAGTCCCTGGCGTGGTGAGGACCTGCAGGGCACTTCCCCTGTGCTGTGGTGTATAACTGGAGTTGGTGGGCGGGGCCGCAGTCAGACCTGATGTCTGCCCCCTGCCCACCGCTGGGGCCGCAGTCAGACTGGTGTGTACCTTCTCTTCCCCTCTCCTAGGGGCGGGATTCACTGTGGGGTGCGTGGCCCGTCTGGGCTACTTGCACACTGCCAGGCTTGTGGTGCTGGGGATCTGGCGGATTAGCTGGGGTGGGTAGGCAAGGTGCACAGGGGCAGGAGGGGCAGGCTCAGCTTGCTTTTCCTTCGGAGATCTGCCTCGGGAGGGGCCCTGCGGCACCCGGAGGGAGTCAGACCCGCCGGAGGGGTGGCTCCGCAGAAGCACAGCGTTGGGTGTTTGCCCAGTGCAAGCAAGTTCCCTGGCAGGAACTGGTTCCCTTTGGGATTTTGGCTGGGGGATGGGCGAGGGAGATGGCGCTGGCGAGCACCTTTGTTCCCCACCAAACAGCTCTGTCGTCCCGGGGCTCAGCAACTCTCCCTCCCGTTGTCCTCCAGCCTTCCCACTTTCTGAGCAGAGCTGTTAACTTATGACCTCCCAGATATCAAGTCCCGCTTGCTGTCGGAACACACTCCATCCGGCCCCTCTGCTTTTGCAAGCCAGACTCGGGGCTCTGCTTGGCCGGCGGGCCACCCCTCCACCCGACTCCCTCCGGCCAGTCCGTGCAGCGTGCACCGCCTCGCCGCCCTTCCTACCCTCTCCCGTGGGCCTTTCATCTGCACTTGGCTCCGGCGACTCCGTTCTGCTAATCCTCTGGCGGTTTTCTGGGTTATTTAGGCTGGTGTAGGTGGAATCTAAGTGATCAGCAGGACGCGCGGTGAGCCCAGCGTCCTCCTATAATGCCATCTTCCCTAGAATCCTTGTATTTGTTTTTCAAGATGGTAAGCTTTTTTCTTCAATCGACCCTCCTCTCGTTTTTGTTAATAAAGCTTTATTGGATCACAGCCATGCCCATGCATTTACATAACTATGAATGGCGGCTGCTTCCCTGCGATGAAGTAAGGGCAGAGCTGAGTAGTGGTTACACAGAGACCACATGGCCCTAAAATACTCTGTGACCCTTTACAGAAAATGTTGGCAGACCCCAGGCCACTTAAGTACAAGCGATCCCCAGAGGACGTTCCATGGAAATGTCTTTAAGATCCCGCTTCGGTTAATGGGAGTTTGGGGATGGGAAGGTTTGAATTCACACAAGGCCGAAACTGGGAGTGACAGGGTGCTTTGATGCCCCCCACGTGGAGGAGATGGATGCAGATGTGAGCCTGCACCTCCCCTGTCTCCATTTCAGCCAGCCCTCAGTGCAGCCCCCTGGCCTCCAGCTGAGCTGGAATCTGACCCGGAGTCCTGGTGCCACCACGCACTCCCCTGGAGGACGTGCGTGAGAATTTCCCCCATGGGGGCGCCTGCGTGGCCCAGTCAGTTAAGCATCCAACTCTTGATTTTGGCTCAGGTCATGATCTCGCAGTTAATGAGATCAAGCCCCGAGTCGGGCTCTGTGCTGACACGTGGAGCCTGCTTGGGACTCTCTCTCTCCCTCTACCTGCCCCTCCCATACCTTTTCTCTCTCTTTCAAAGTAAAGAAGCTTGAAATAAAAAGAATTTCTTCTGTATCGCACAACTGGGGAGCGTTCCAAGGCATAGCGAGGGAATCCTGCCCCTGCTTTCCCAGCACCCCAACTCCTGTCCTTCCCTCGTGTGCCCCGTCTCTCACAGGCTTTTAGTTTCCATGCACTTGGACCAGACTCCTGGGTTCTGACCCCAGCCCTGCCGGGGACATGCTGAGTTCGGCCAACTGTGAAATGTGTCTACATCTGTCCTCTCATCTGCCAACCTGGGATAATAGCCGTGCCGTCTTTGTAGGGAAATTGTGGGGATTACGCCTTCTGAGAACACATAAAGTGCTCTTCAGAACTGTGTCTGATAGGAGCGCTCCATAAACACCACTTAGTATCACTGTCATTACCACCATAATGATTATCCTACCTCAAGTCCCAGGACCGATGTGAACAAAGAACCGGCAGAAGTGGAGGGTGTGTTTAGGTCAAAGCCACCTCCTCCAGGAAGCCCTCTCACTGGGCCTGCCGTGTCGTGATCCTTGGCACTTTGTACCTCGAAGGTGATGGACAGAACATCTTCTGAGTCAGCCTGACCCTTGTGTGGGGTCACACAAATCCTTGCTCTGTGACCCCAGGCAAGTCCCTTAACCTCTCTGTGTGTCATTTTTCTCACCCGCAAAAGGGGGAAAATGTCTTCATGGTGGTCCTTGTGAAGCTTAACTGAAACGATACATAATAAGCATAGTTCTCGGCTCAGGGTGGGCGTTCAGTAAATAAAACACTGCAAACCGTGCACTTATCACTTGCTGCCTTTTATTATGGATAGCTGTTTATATTACTATCCAGCTGTAGGCCTTGAGCGTTCAGTTGTTAGGAATGGTCATTCTGGGTGCCCCACTACCCTCCCCCACTACCCTCCCACCAAGGGGGAGCTCCACAAGTGTTTATTGCCCCGAGCTGGCGGAAGAAACAGCCTCCAGCTTCACCCAGAGATTGTGGAGCTGGCCTTTCCCCTCCCGCACATTCCCTTGCCTGCCTGGGCCACGGGCTCTCAGGCCTTTGGGGAGATGCGTGCCAGTGAAATGTAAGGAAAGTGATTCTAGAGGAACCTAGAATTCCCAAATTGGCAACTCAAAACCCTGACCCAGTAGTGGACCGTACCCTGATTTCAGATTCGTGGCTGCACCTCCCAGCCCTGCTGAAGAAACCTATTTCTGCCCCTTTGCCACGCAGGCCACCCCAGGCCGCCGGTTGCTGGCAGGGATCACCGTCTCAAGGCCTGCCTCTCAGCTACCTGCTGAGGAAAGCCTTTCCCTGTAGCAGGGATTATTTGCACCTGTTTTCTGTATGTTCCTACTGATTCCTTTCTTTCTTTCTTTCTTTCTTTCTTTCTTTCTTTCTTTCTTTCTCTTTCTTTCTTTCTTTCTTCTTTTTCTTCATTCCTTTTCTTTCTCT
>NW_024412453.1:9276686-9347523 GCF_014898765.1 Herpailurus yagouaroundi
TCTCTGTCCTTTTCTCTCTCTCTCTTTCTTTCTTTCTTTCTTTCTTTCTTTCTTTTTCTTCATTCCTTTTCTTTTTCTTTTCCTTTTCTTTCTTTCCTTTCTTTTCTTCCTTCTTTCCTTCCTTCTTTCTTTTCTTTTCTTTCCTTCCTTCCTTCCAGCACATTTTTTTCTTACCACTGAGGCAGGAAGAATGGGAATTGTGACTAATGATTTACAACACAATTTTCACTATTCCAGCCGGCAATGTGAAGGATGCATAACATTTTCATAAATGTAAATCTACTCAGGATAAAAGCAAAAGCTGTCCAATTTAAATCTGTTTACTCTTTCCAGGCTTAAGTAACACTAAGGCCTTCAGGAAGCTGGTTCTTAATACTAGAATTGTACTGGGGAGCCTCCTGATTTCCTGACTGATTTGAGGCACACTTCCAGTATTCGAATATTAAATTACATGGAGATTGCATTCCCTTCCCAATTGATTTGAAATGAATTTGAATCAAGACAGCTTAAAAATAGCTTTTATAGCATCTCTGTGACTTGATACCGTGGAGAAATAAGCATGAAGCGAATGCCACAGAAGTGGTCCTCCCCTGATGCACAGGGGCTGCCTTTTGCTTGGGAATTCCTCTGGTGGTAATTTAAGAAGATGCTTGTCATCCCCTTACAGCAGTTCATAATTCAAAAACAATCCATACGTAACAGTCAGTTAAGGAACTGTAGAAGCATGTTGGCCACAGATGACTAATGAATAGCTGGGATGGAAACTCTGCCCAACTCCTGAAAACACCACTAGAATCAATCCCCCATCAAGGAAACTGTGGTTTATTAATGCATCCCCTACCTCCGTTGAGTTGTGAATCAATGTTTCCCCATCAAAGGCTAATAGAAAAGTAGAGATGGGTCCTCATGGCCTGTCGGCATGAGAGGGGATTGTAACTCGGACAGGAGGCCACGTGGCAGAGCCAGCACGTGGTATCTCTGTCGTCTGCCAGCCGCCAACCCCGCCCGAGACGGAGCCCCGAGGGTTCAGGAGTATCTACTGTGGTACCCATTTCCATGCTCTCCTTTAAACCTCCCTGCCACCCATGAGTCATCTTCATTATTCGTCTCACAAGCCAGGGAACGGAGGCTCTCAAGGGTCAGTACTACCCTGCCCGAGGTCCCCAAAGAACAGAACCAGGCTTCCGACTCGATCTCAGCTCAGGTCGTGATCTCACAGGTTTGTGAGTTTGAGCCCCGCTGGCAGCGCGGAGCCTGCTTGGGATTCTCTCTCTCTTCCTCTGTCTCTGCCCCTCCCATGCTCACTCTCTCTCTCACTCAAAATAAATAAACAAAAAGAAAAAGAACAGAAACAGAGTCCGCAAGGTCAGTTCAGAACTTAGGCTCCGACATCCGTTTCCCAGCTGTGTAACTTTGCCTCTTTGTTGCTCGTCCCGGCCTCGGGTTTTTCCTCTGAAAAACGGTGATTCGAGCCTCCGTTGGGACAATTCAGCGAGATGATGGATGGAAGGGCCCTCGCGTCCTGTGGCTGTCCTTGCTTCTAAGCCACTCTCCTCCTGCCTCAATACCGCCCTGACTCCAGGCAGGACTGGGAGCACATGATCTGGGTTCAAAACTTCTGGACTTGCCGGGAGGTGGGAGATAGAAGCTCCGTCTGTCAGCCACCAGGCTGCTTCTGGTTCTGGTTCCAGCCCAAGAAGAGGTCTCTCACACGCCTTTGGGCCAGCCAGGAATGTCCCAGAGCCTTAAACTCCGCACCAGAACCCAGCAGGAAGGACAGTTAGGCCTACCCTCCTCCTTTTTGACGCAGACTTTAGCCTTCTGCCTGACCGTCCCTTTGTGCCCTTATTCCGTGGCCATTTCTCACTGCTTCTTATTCAGGCCTCCAAGATGTGAAATTTCTAATGGCAGTGGTGGGGGTGGAGACGATCTCTTGCCAGAGGGGAGAACATCCTGAACACGATGGCCCTGCTCACCGACAGACACCCCCATCGTTATCGCTAGCTCTCTTAGGCATCCTTGCTAATGCCAGAATCATCATTCAGTCACATTGGCTGTGACCTGGGACATTAGCAATAAATGGTGAGCCTTAAGGGGCTTGCAGCAGGACGATGGATAGCACACTCACGGCAGGGCCCCCCCCCCCCCAGCCCAGCTGTCCTCAGAGCGCTCTGAAAGTCCCTCCAGTCACTCAAACGGTCCCCATTAATGCTCTTGTCTCTGTGGGCGCCCATAAATATGGCGTGAAACTTGATCATCGGTGAGTCTTTACAGCTAATTACGGCTAATGCGAGCCACTCTCAAAATTGCCAAACGTGCCTTCCAGAATATTACAGTTTGCAGCTAGGAATTAGGCAGAAAGAGAAGTTCCATGCACACAATCTAGTACACAACCAAATAAGAATGACACTGAGTGGTTTCTGTCTGGCCATTAGGAACTCCCTGAGGTGGGTCCGATGGCCCAGGCCCCGCAGCTTTGAAAGGCCAGGAAGGCGAGGAAGAGGTTCACGTCCACGGTCCTCCAGTCTGTGCAGCCAGGACTGTCCAATCCTCTGTTTGTGGCGAGGACCCTTTGGGCGCCCAATCCAGGGCCTCACCTGCAGCTTCTGACCCACAAGCTCAGGCCCTGGCGTGGTGGCTCCTCCACCCTTCCCTACTGTCACCCTTCCCCCCCCGGGGCACCTGGCACGCCACCACCACGCTGTTCAGGTCACCTGGACGTGTGTGTTCATGATCACTGGTAACGTTGTACCACAGAAATAAGGAGTAGAAGGTGATGCCCCCTCACTAATCCCCGGCCCCCCCCCCACACTGTCTCCATGAAATCACCTGTGGGAGCAGTGGGAACATAGCCCCATTGGGTTGGGGGATACAGACCAGTGCGCACAAGCCCTCCTGTGCATGCGCTCTCTTCGACAAAACCAGGATCACACGATGCTTTTTTTTAACATCTTGCTGTTCCTACTTAACATATTTGGTGACTGTCAATGCCAGCACATGTAAATCTACCTCTTGTGTAAAATACACCCGTCATCCATCGCGTCTCCTGTAAATGAGCATCACAAACACTGCACTATGTATTTATGCCTCCAGACGCAACACATCTGCATCTGTGGACTCTTTTCCGGGCATTTCAATGGAATTGCTGGTGTTGGGTCAAGGGGAACACATCAGGGAACGTGAGAAGATAGCACCTCTCTGAGATGGGTTGTATCTGTTTGCATCCTGATAACAGTAAATGGAACTCACTGATCCTCTCCACCCTCGGCTGTTCTAAACAGAAGAACCTGGGTCCCCTTCCTTCCCATCCCGAGGCGTGGACCTCAGCGGGCAGACAGCCGCACCTACCCACAGGTGGGTCTCCGTTCCTACTGGGAGCACATGGCGGCTCTTGTCACAGGGCTCTGTGCAGACTCTCCCAGAATCCTCTTAACCAGAAGGAGCTGCTGTCAACATTTTTGAACGTCTTTCCTTCAGCCCTTTCGGAATCCTTGTTAAGTGCGAACGGTTCCATCACCATGAGGATCCCTCTTATAGCCAAACCCACTCCCAACCCCTACAACCCCTGTGCCTCACTCCTAGCAGCCGTGTCTACACCTCCATCATTTCAAGAATGCTGTGTCAATGGAATCACACAGGATGGAAGCTTTTGATTTTGGCTTTTCAAAGTCAGCATAATTGCCTCGCTATCTGTTGTAGCTGTTGTGTGTATCAGTCAATCATTCCTTTTTTTTTTTTTTTTTTTTATTGCCGAGTGGTATTCCGTGGTGTGGTTGTGCCACAGTTTAACCGTATACCCACTGAAGGACATTTAGGTTGTTCCCCGTTTCCGGCTATTACAAATAAAGCTGTAGAGCACATCTGTGTACAGATATTTGAACCTGAGTTTTCACTTCTCTGGGATAAATATCCCAAAGAGTTCTGTTGCTGGGTCATAACAGTAAATGCACATTTAGTTTTGTAAGAAACTTCCAGAGTGTTTCCCAGAGTTGCTGTGTCACTTTACATTCCCACCAGCGCTGTGGGAGTGATCCAGTGTCTCTGCACCAGAGCCAGCATTTGGGGTCTGTAACATTTTAAAATTTCGTGTTTGGTTTTTTTTCATTTGTTGTAGTTACTGTGATTTTTTCCCCCACCTCTTTGCTGATTGAAAGCCACATATTCCATTTTTTTTCTTTTGGAAATTATCCATATTTTTTTAAATGAATTTAAGTTTATTTAAATTTTATAGAGAGCATGCAAGTGGGGGAGAGGGGCAGAGAGAGAGAGAGAGAGAGAGAGAGAGAGAGAGAGAGATCTTAAGCAGGCTCCATGCATGGCTCGATCCCACAACCCTGGGATCATGACCTGAGCTGAAATCAAGAGTCAGACTTTCAACCCACTGAGCCACCCAGGCTCCCCTTAAATAACTTTCAAATTTTACAACACCTTCAAATGTGCATAAAAATTACAAAGATAATACAGAGGCTTCCCACATGCCCTGTACCTCGATTCCCCCGTTATTTATATCTTATACCAGTAGCACATTTGCTACAATTAATGAGCTGATATCGATAACACTTTTATTAATGAAGTCCATAATCAGGTTCCCTTACTTTTTACCTAATGCCCATTTTCTGCTCCAGGATCCCATCTAGCATAGCACACCTCACTTAGGTATCACACCTCCTTAGTCTCCTCTTGGCTGTGACCATTTTTGATGACCTTGACAGTTTTGAGAAGTACTGGTCAGATATTTTATAGACTGTCCCTCTCTTGGGATGGGTCTGATTGCTTTCTCATGCTGGAGCCCTGGGTTTGGGGGAAGAAGATCACATGGATGTAAAGTGTCGTGCTCATCACCATCGTCAAGGTACATTGTGGGGTGCGGGCAGTCAACCGGACTCTGTCATCCCTGCTGACGTTCGGTCAGTGTCTCCACCATAAATTTCCTCTTGGACCGAAGTCCCTATGCACAGTCCGCACCTACGGGTGGGGAGTTATGCTCCCCCTGCTTGACGGCAGAATATCTAAGTAAATTATTTGTTATTCTCTATGGGAGATTCGTCCCTTTTCCCCACATTTACATGTTTATTTATATTAACACAGACTCATGGATTTCTATTTCTTACACTTTGGGTTATAATTCAGTACTAGCTGTTGCTCAAATTGTTAAGCTTTGGCTATGGGGAGCTCTTTCAGTTGACCCCTCTGTCCCTTCTGACACCCCCTCCCCCGCCCCATTATTGTGAGCTTTTGAGAACTTCAGCACTTCTTACTTTCTGGCTCGACAAGCTGCTCCAGGCTCATTTTGTGTATTTCCTGCCCCAGCCCTACGGCAGTCACTTCTCCAAGGATCTGCATCTCCTTTTACTGGAGAATGGTGTTAGAAACCAAGACCTGGACACTAGGTATGCTCATTGCTTGTGTGCACCTTTGTTTCTAGGCTGGGAAGGATGTATCCTGTTTACTAACCTGTGTCTGTACACCTCTGTAAACGTTTCTGGGTGTCCTCATCTGTTTTTAGCATCTGATATTAAGGTAAACATGAATTCCTGTTGATGTCTCCACCTCCAATCCACTACGCCATGGTTCATTCTAGCTTCCTCCTCATCCCACATATTTTATTTTTTGCATTTTTTATTGAGGTATTATATAATTCGCGTACCATAAAATTTCCCCTTTTAAAGTACAAATTCAGTGGGTTTTTTAATATTCATTTATTTTTGAAAGAGAGAGAGCATGAACGAGGGCAGCGGGAAGGGGCATGGGGAGGGTGCAGAGAAAGGGAGACACAGAATCTGAAGCAGGCTCCAGGCTCTGGGCTTCAGTACAGAGCCTGACATGGGGCTTGCAACTCATGAACTGTGAGATCATGACCTGAGTCGGAGTCAGACACTTAACCGACTGAGACACCCAGGCACTCCTAAATTCATTGGTTTTAATAGTGCAGCCGTCACCACTGTCTGATTCCAGACCATTTTTAGACAGTTTTTACCATTCCACAAAGAAATGCTGTGCCTGTTAGTGGCCACTCTCCCTTCCTCTCTCCCTCTTCCCCCAGCCCCTGACATACAAGAATCTTCTTTCACTTCATTCCTTTTTACAGCTGAATAATCTTCCATTGTATGGATGTGCCACATTTTGTTTATCCACTCATCGATTAATTGGACATGTCGGCTCCTTTTTGGGCTACTGTGAGTAATGTTGTGAACATTCACACACAAGTTTGTACATGGCTGTGTGTTTTCATTTCTCTTGAGTACATACCTAAGAGTGGAATTGCTGGTCCACATGATAGCTCTATGTTTAACATTATAAGGAGCTGCCAAAGTGTTTTCTAGAATGGCTGTACCATTTTACATTTCCACCAGCACTATATGAGGGATCTAATGTCTCCAAATCCCTGTGAACACTTGTTATTTTCCATGTTTGTTTATAGCCATCCTAGTAGATGTGAAGGGGTATCTCATTATGGTTTTTTTTTTTTTTTTTAGTTTATTTATTTTTGAGACAGAAGGAACACATGTGAGTGGAGGAGGGGCAGAGAGAGGGGCTGACAGAGAACCCCAAGCAGGCTGTGCACTGTCCATGCAGAGCTCGATGCAGGACTCAATCTCACAAACTGTGAGATCATGACCTGAGCTAAAGTCAGACCCTTAACCAACTGAGCCACCCAGGCGCGCCTCATTATGGTTTTGATTTGCATTTCTCTAATGATCAGTGACATTGAACATCTTTTCATAGTTTTCATATTCTTCTCTTCATATTTTCTGGATATTAGATCTTTATCAGATATATGATTGGCAAATATTTTCTCTCATTCCATGGGTTATCTTTTCATGTTGTTGATAATGTTCTTTGAAGCACAAAACCTTAAAGTTTTGATAGGTACACTTTGTCTATTTTTAGTTTGGTTGCTTGTGCCCATTTTTAAGAAGCATGTTAATTACGCATTTTTCCTAGCAAATACAAAGTTACTTATTATTTTCGCATTCCTTCCAAACATGACAATAACTTTCATGCACTTTAATTATCCATTGAACTTCCCATCCTGACATTCTTGAGTTTTAGTTTCAGTTTCACATTAAAAAATAGTTTTTTCAAGGGAAATCAGTAGTTAATTAAATTTACCAAAGTCTATTTATTAGTGTTTGCTCATCACTATTTTTTAATTTCATCCCTTCCTTGCCGAAACAGATCTCCTAATAATTCTTTCAGTGAAGGTTTGGAAGTGGTAAACTCTTTATATGTCTCAGCATGTATTTATTTTGCCCTTCAATCTGAATGATGGCTTAGCTGGATATAAAATTTGAGGTTCATAGTTGCTTGCCCTCAGCATTGGAAGGTATCACTCTTTGATTCTGTTATTGCTAAGGGTGTCTGCTGTCTGTCATTCCTTTGTAAGTTACTCTTACTACCATTTCCTCCTTTCTCCTGTTCCAGCTCCTCTTAAGCATCCATTGATACCTCTTAATCCATTCTGTGGGTTCTTTGAACTGCGTGTTCTTATTGCTTGTGTCTGGGTCTCTGTGTTGTCTTTGGTTCACTGCCTGCATTCTGCCTTTTAATTCACTGATTTCCTCTCTAAACAGTGTCCCGTCCAGAATTTATCCCATTTATTGAGAGTTGTCTTTGTTTTATATTTTAATGGCTTGTCTTTTATCTCTGAGCTTTTGTTACCAATTATTCTCATTTCTTTCATGCCTGTTTTCTTTCCTAACATGTTGTTTTTCATAGATATTAGTCCTTTATCGAGGACCTTTTGATGCCTTAAACATACTCATTTTAAGTATTTGTCAGGCAGTTTTAGGTCATTCATTTCATCTGGAGTGAATTCATATTCCTGATTGAGGAGTCTGTAGACTGTCTTACTTAGCATGAGATTTCTTCACAGCTGGTGGGATTTTCTTCCAGATTCAATTTGAGTAAGACGTAATTTTTTTTTCTTTGGCTTTTCTTTCACTTTGTCTCTTGAATAGCTCCCTCCTGCCTGGTGGTTTGGGCTTCTCCACTCCAGCCCCATTTGGAACCAGGTCTTACAGTAGAGCTGGAAGGCCCTTGCCCACGGTAACACTGAGAACACATGTCTCATTTCCTAGACTTGAGCCTATGTCTGTCCTTCCTTCCTAGACCCGTAGATCGCTACAAGCCCCAGCCCAGTGGTGTGCTCGAGACAGCTCCTCCTATCCAGCTCACGAAAACCAGTGATTAAATTTTAAGGAATTCTGTGAGCTCATTTTCAAACAACAATTACTAAAAATTAAATTCTCCGAACTCACCAGTGAATAAATTCTATTGAAAAGCAAAAGTGGTAAATACTCAAAACTGACTCTTTTCTAATTACCTTGCTACCTGTTGCTATTACAATGCTGCCTGGTTGCTCACGGCTTTTGTATCTGTGTGGCAAGAGGTGCCATAGAGTGATGTGCTCACCGCATGTTTTCCCATGTCTGGGTCATTGACATCATGCGGGTGATTTGATAGCAGCCATGATGAGAGCATTCACCCACAGAAATGAGTGAGCATTACAGATCGGTTCTCTTATTTTCTGGAGTACTTGTTAAAGACACCTGCACACCACTGCCCGGGCCCCAGACAGCGACGGTTTTCTGCATCCTCCTTCCATAGACAGAGGTTCCCCAGGCCACCCCTCCTCCAAACAGGGGCCAGGCTTTATTTGCTCATCTCACAGAAACTGCTTTCAGTCTCTGTTACCCTACAGGAGCTTCATTCCCAGCAATACTGCAACCCCGCTCATTACTCTGCGTTTCTGTCTTGTTTCTCATCCACAGAGCTCTTGATTTCGGTGCTGAGGCGACGTCTGTCCTTTGGTCTTTCTTTTTTTCTGTCTTACCCACCATGGCTCTTGAGTGTGGGGAGGAGAAGGTACATTAAATGCTGAGCATGCTCTACTCTCTTGATTAGAACTCCATAAACATGATTTTTTGTAGACATTTAACTTGTCTCCTGTGGCTGTCGATAACAGGCCTCAGAATATTTCCTTCCGCTTCCTGTATCTCTCCCGAAGTCATTCACTTTATCTTCCTCCTCTCCCTTTGTTCCCTGGCACTTTCTTGTGCCGGTTATAACAAACGTGTTAATATGTTACATCGATGAATTATTCCCTGAAAGGATTGTGGATGTCACGAGGCTGCCTTCTCATTTCTTAGGCACTGAGTCAATATTACACACTTAATTTAATAACATACCGTGTTGTGCCTAGAAGAAAACAGGGGAGTCCCCCAAGTTCCCTACATGGAAATCCTTGGCCCCCTAATGTCTTGTTCCCTCCCCCCCGCAGGTGTCACAGCTGTGTTCTCAGGCCACTACCACAGGAATGCCGGGGGCACCTACCAGAACCTGGACATGGTGGTGTCATCTGCCATCGGATGCCAGCTGGGCCAGGACACCCACGGGCTCCGAGTCGTCGTGGTCACTGCCGAGAAAATCGTTCACCGCTACTACAGCTTGGATGAGCTGAGTGAGAAGGGGATAGAAGACGACCTCATGGGCCTGATGAAGGAAAAGTGATGGTGGCTGGCGATCTCGTGTTTCACTTCCCCTGGTGTTTTACTTTACCAGAAGCAGCAGGTACGCACCATCCCTTGTTGAAACGTAAAAGTTCTCCAAGCCGATGTGTGGATTTTTGTCCTTTTGCATAAATCAGAGAGCTGGGTCCTCTCCTCCTATCCTAAATTGTATTCAAAGTAGAGCTTCCCTCCCTTTAAAAAAGAGAGGAGTTGGGGGAACTGGAAAATAAAAGAATAAATGATTCTAGCGTCTCTCTGCTTGGATGCTTGAATAAATTCTCCACGAGTGCTGTGTCCCTCAGCTCTGCTTGTGAATTAGTGCTTGTGAATTAGCATGTGATAAATGTCTACCTGTCGACCTCCATCCCACCTTGATAGCCAAGTGTGGTCTTTGAAAATTCTGTGATCAGACCGCATCCGATCGTACTAAATTGTGGTCACAACTCCCGAAGTGCTAGGCAAAACACGGGTCATCTCCTTTCCTTCCTAACAAAGCACATGACTGTAACCCATTAGAGCTACGCAGGCTTGCTTTTACAAGGAGCTGGGTAGACCACATCTGCTACTAAATTTTGAGACTCCCGGCATTGTTGACAACGTGGTCGGTACAAGTCAAAGTTGAACTTGCCTTCTGGGTGACAAGAAAATCCTGCTTGGCACATGAACGGGCCATCTGTAGAAACCTCATCACAGAGACTAGAACTGAAGCCCCACACCCTGGCTTCGTTCACATTCACGTCTGACAGCGTGGCGAGCCTGCAGATTGGCATCCTTGTGGAATGGGAGTGGCCCTCCGCTTATGAGACTCTTCGCTGTGTCCGCTTGGACAGAACAAGTGGGAGTTGCTGCGGAGTTCTCCAAGGGAGCAAAGCAGAGACTCTGGTGGGGCAGGAATGGAGCTTTTGGCCACATCATCTAAATCAGCCCTGGCTTTGAGGAAATGCACTGTATCCCTTGACGAAGGAGCACGGGCAGTTTGAAATCAGTGTCATTTTTACGTGATCTCCTTTGCTGCTGCTTTGCCACCGCCACTGACCATGGCGCGATCTCGTCCGTCGCCCTGGCGGACGGGGAGCCTGGGCTGTCTGTCCTGCCGGGAATATTTCACAACGCCGTGCAGTAGTGTGCTGGCATACGCATACAGATGGGCTGCAAAGTCCATTAAACCACAAGACTTTCGTGTTACAGAGTTTTAGTCAATGTGGCAAAACCGTGAGACATTAAATAGGAAGATAATTGGATATGTAAATTCATAAGGAAAAAAGATGAGAAGTTAATTATACTACAGATCCGTGATGCACCATAGCGCTTCGCTGTGTGGCACAAGAAAATTAGAATTTTTCAAAATTAGAATGCCCTTATTTTAGGACTTTGCTGCAGTCTTGATTTGTGTTCCATTTTTCTTTACAACAGGTGTGGATTGAGGAGGTCAGGAACAGCAGTTCAGTAAAAGGTGTAACTTTTTGTTTCATTTTATTTGGGGGAGGATATGGATTAAATTAAACGCAATGGAAATGAAACATGTGAGTCTCCTTCCCCAGAAACCTAATATGTAAAAAAAATTGATTCAAGATACAGCAAAGATATGCTAAGAATAGGGAATCCTATGAAATTCTAACCGTTTTTTAAGTAACCACCAATATTCCCTAATGGTAGTTGGTTCAGAAGAAGTTAGGAAATGATTTTGTAGATGAGTGTGTATCATTCTGATAATAGATAATTACCAATGTACTCACTTATGATTGCTTTTTCTTTAAAAGAAACAAACACGTTACAAAATAAGTGCCTTATACTCTGGAAAACAATAAAATACTCCATGATCCTAAGTGCTATGATTTTGAATGTTTATTATGTGCTAAGTACATTTTCAGTGCTTTAACTGAGAGAGGTGGGGCTCACTTGGCCACAGTCATACAGCTCACCCGTGGGGAAGGAAGGGTTGAGATGCAGGCAGTCTGACGGCCTAGCCCGTGCTCCTCATTAACACTATCATCTCTCTTAGAAAACATTTCTCACAGTGAGAGGTTTGCAGCAGCTCAGCCTGTGGCAACACGACAACATTTAGCACCTCGACCACCTTTGCTGGACAATGACCCGGTGTTAGCAGGAAGCCATGGGGCTTGATCCCAGGGTTTGTAAAGCCCGGACACCCCTTCTCTGACCGTACCAGATCCAGGGTGGCAAAGCCTGTCCAGGTTGTCCCAGGCAGAGAATTTTCCCCGAGGATACTGGAAAACTCCTGTCTGGGAGGCCACAGGACACAGCTCTGCCCACAACAGTAAAGTACTCCGTGGGATGACGCTCACTGCTTGCTCGTGGTTCCTGCCCCCAGGAGTAGGAAAGCCATGGCTCTCCCAAGGCAAGCAATGCCACCCAACGCTCCCCTCCCAATGCGTCGTTTTCTTTGGCGGTAGAAATAAGGGCTGCTAAAAGGAGAAGGTTATTTAAGGAGACCTAAAATGGGGTTCTCAAGACTCCAGCAGGCTTGCGGACGGGTTGGGGAGGTACCTAACTGTGTTCACCTTTTTACAATAAGTAAGTGGATGTCTAGAACTCCGTCCTGTTTGCCCTCAGGTTGGAGAACAGGGGGGAAAGGTCTATAGTAAACCTTATGGAAGCGAGCAAACAACGTTTCATACCGTCTTGTGATTTGCAGCATTACCTGGTTGTCAGGCCCTGATAGAGAGTTACAGGGCAAACCCTAGTTTTAAGCCTGAATAATAATGCTAGGACCATTTCCCTTATGTAGTACAAAAGACACCAAGTTACATATAACTGTGGAAACTGTATTACACATAATACAGTTTAATAATAATACACATAATAATAATTACCCATAATACAGTTTAATAATCAAAATCTGTTGAGGAAAGGTAGCAAAAACATCATTTGCATTTACTTGAACTCTTAATACTTATTCCCCAAGTAGTGCCTAAAACAGCTTTGCACAGTCGTGAAATTAAGTAGCGACATTGTATTGAGCTGGGGGGAAAAGGAAGATTTCGGAATAAATCATGAAGGCAAGTTCTATTAAAAGCTTGCACATAACCTTAGTAGTTTGGGTTACACATGCAAGAGATAGTACTTGACAGGTAATATTGATTTTTTTTTTATAACTTCATAAAATACTGTCTTCTGTCATTGGAGAGCTCTTAGGGATATATATATGATTCTTTTCTTGGAATAATAATGACTTCTAACATCTTTCTAGGAAAGGTTTTACTGACTAAATTCTCTTTTTCCTTCCATGGATTTTTATTTCCATTATTTCTTTACCATTAGTGACCACGTACACATATACACATATATACAGTTTGGGTGATTCCTTTAAAATTTTTTTAAATGTTTATTTATTTTTGAGAGAGAGAGAGAGAGACAGAGACAGAGACAGAGCACAAGTGGGGGAGGGGCAGAGACAGAGGGAGACACAGAATCCAAATGAAGCAGGCTCCAGGCTCTGAGCTGTCAGCACAGAGCCTGACACAGGGCTCGAACTCATGAACCCTGAGATCATGACCTGAGCCAAAGTCAGATGCTTAATCGACTGAGCCACCCAGGTGCCCTGAGGATGTTTCCTTTAGATAAATCCTAAAGGACCCATGTAGATTAAAAAACAAAAACAAAGCCTATGTAAATAAAGTGGATTGAACACGAACAATCACAAGTTACCTTTCATTATTGTATTCTGATACTTCTCTTTAAAAAGTAATTTTTTGGGCTCCTGAGTGGCTCAGTGGATTAAGCATCCATCTTTGGCTCAGGTCGTGATCTCACGGTTCCTGATTTTGAACGCTGCGTCGGGCTCTGTGCTGACGGTGCGGAGCCTGCTTGGGATTTTCTCTCTCCCTCTCTCTCTGCCCCCCTCCTGCTCACACTCTCTGTCTCTCTCTTAACATAAATAAATAAACTTAAAAAAGAAATAAATGTGTGTAGCTTTGTAAAATGTATCTCAATAAAATTGTTTTAAAATAATTTAAAAAGAAGAGAGATTTATCCAGCTTGGGGGAAGGCAGTGTTTTCAGAAGGAGCGTCATTTGCAGCCAAGGAGGCATTTTGTCATGTGAGGTACCTGTTTCCAGAGCTCCTGTGCCTCTGAAGACAGACCCAGGTTTGAACCCAGGCTCTCAGATGGTGAACCATGCTCACATGGTTTCTCTCGCAAGACTCGCTAACCTCCCTATACCTCAGTATCCGCACACTCCATCGGTTGGGACGCTTCCAGCCGATGGTAACAATATCAGATCAGAAAGGGCTTGATAAGTAAGGGGGTTGTTTTTCTCCCACAACATCAGTCCTGAGTCCGATGGTGGCTCTGGGATGTCTGAGCAGCGAAGCGTGTCAGCTCTGTGTCGATGGCTCCGTGATTCCTACTGACAACATGGCCGCCCAACTCCAAGCATCATTAAGTCCAAGACAGAAAGGGCTGGTGGGGTGGGTCTCTACCTCCAGAGTCACTTTTTCTGTCCAAGAGGAAGTTTTCACCCAGAGGCCCTCAACGGATTCTGCATCGTAAGTCCCATTGTCCGGAAACAGAAATGCCACGAATACAACCCAACAGCCATCACAGTCACAGAAAAGAGACCCTAGGATAAGGGATGAGGCCCGCCGGTAATTGTGGAAGAGCACCTGGCTGTGCCCATGAAAGCCACACTGCGTACAAACTGCTCAAGTGGTGAGTGGTGAGAAAGAAAAAGTGTCAGCAGAGACCAGCCTTTCCCAGGAACACAGGAGGGGAGGAGACTGAGAGTAAGTGGAGAAAAGTGCAGGTTGAGCAGCCTCGAGTGAGAACAAGGCTGAAAGTGGATGTGGAAAGGGACAATACCCAGTAGGACAAGGGTATTGGAAGGGGAAAGAAACGGGCTTGGGAGCACAGCCTTGCATGAAGTAAGAATGAAGAGGCCAAAATGGGTGATAAGGCTGAGAACATGGGCGGAGCCATGGGGTGACTGGCCGGCTGGCAGGTATAGCCCACTTCCTGCTGATGCCTTTCTCAGAAGGGCTCCGTGTCTGTGCTTCGCTGTGAAACAGGTAAGGCTTTCTGGACTGATGCACAGTTCACCTTCGTCTCGTCAGGCACAAGCCACCATCTGTGTAGAACTGGTGACCATCTGGCTTTCACTGAAGCTCTGCCTCCAGGTGGGCCATATGGGATGCATTTTAGACGTTGAGGAAGAGTGAACGCAAGGTGTGGCTTACTCCCCGGCTGTAGAAAAAGTCTCTCCCCGGGCTTTGAAAGTGTTCTTTCAAGCTTTCAGGAAGAAATTAGATGATTTCATCTCTTATAACATCTTTGAAAGGCTCTCTGGATTTGCTTTTTTTAACACTACCAAACTGGAACATTGTGTCCCTAAGCACATATTTTAGCTGTCACAGATTTTGAAAAGCCATTTAAATGAAATCGTACTGTACTTGTCACGTAGTCCTGTACTCTCTTGATCTCCAGGGTTTGTTGGACGAGAGCACAAGATCCCGAGGACAGGAACAGTGTCTCGTTGGCCACTGTGTTCCTGTCCCCTGGCCCAGGACCTGGCACTCCTTATAAATATCTGTTGACATACATTCTCGGCAAGTATTCATTCATCCCAAACACACAGCCTGAGCCAAGCACCGGTGAACAGAAAGCAGCCTTCGGCTTCAGCGAGGCAATTTAAATATTGATTTTCTTACGTCCCAGACAGCCGTCTCTGCTCCCTTCTGTCCTTAGGAAACAGTCAGTACCAATAGCCTTAATGACTGCTCGTGTGATGGCAATCCCTACAGAAACCATTTTTAAGATGAGATGAACGTCTAAGCCTCTGTATTATATACTGTAAAGGCCAAGTGGACAGTGAAACATTGTCCCCAAGACAACTCAGCCGTTTCCAAAATCGAGTTCATCCTTCTAAAAAACACTTCCGCATCTACTCCTCCTCACCTTGGCAAGTGGCAACGTCCCCCACTCACTCGTCTGCCTGGCATCAGAAACCCAGCATCTACCTCTTCCCTCTATCCAGGTGCCGTGTTCCACCTCTCACAGCTGCTGATGCCTCAGTGGCCCCTGGATCCTTGGTGCAGTCGGTGACAGCAGGGGCTTCAAAGGCAGACCCTGGCCCGAAATCCCTTCTGGGCCTCCAATGGTAGTCTGACTTGGGGTATTTTTAACTTCTGCAAACCTTGTCCACACTCTTATCTGTGAAAGGAGGATAATAATGTACCAGGATGAGGATGGAGTGAAACAGTGTGGGTTGAGCCATTAGCCTAAGGCCACAACGCAGTGAGCGATCAGTAAGTGTCACCCCCACAGCCACAGCTGCCATTCGGGTCACCGAATCGTTGCCACGGCCTCCTGCCCGTTGCCTCTCTGCTTCTAAAATGTCTTGCCCCTTCCAGGCCAGGGAGGAAACGTTGTCCAGTGACCCGGAGGCCTTGAGCGGGTCATGTCCTGTTTGGGGGACTCAGTTTCTTTCTCCATAAAATGGGTGCAATATAGTACCTTTCTCCATAAGGTTTAAATGAGCTGATGGCTGAATACATTAGCGTACTGTTAGGTGTAGAGTAAGCACGTGACGTGTCATAATAACATGCTGACCATCATCAAACACCGCACGCCTGGTTTCCCACCCCTACCCCAGCGCAGAGCCCAGCAGTGCATCGCAAGTGCCCTCATGTGTTTTGCCTCCCAGACTGGCTCCTCAAACATGGAATTATATTCCGGAATTTCTAAGATGACATGGTTGCCAATAAACACAACAGGTGGCAAAAACGGGAAACAACGGGACTGCGGAAAAGGCAGTTGTGATGAACAGCAAAGCAGCAGTTGGTGCTTTTCTAATTCATCCTCCAAAGGAAACAAGAAACTGTCCTCTGGTCACCAGGGAGGGGGTCGCAGAGGCTTGGGGACGTCAGCTACGTTAGCTACACGGCTGGCCGTGCACGAACTCACCGAATGCTGACGACAACCCCACCAAGGTAAGTGCTTTTGTTACCCCCATTTTACAGATGAAGAAACTGAAGCACAGAGACATTAAGGAACTTGCCCAGGATAACACAGCTCAAGAGTGGCAGGGTCCATTCGTACCCGAGCCGTGCGCTTAGAGTCCAGGACTCATACACTGTATCCAGCCTCAAAGTGGCCTGGGGGGGTCTCGCCCTGGGGCAGCCCCCAGCCCTGTGTGGTGGAAGGGGGGGGGGAACAGCACAGGTACCCCCTTAGCTGCACAGGCTGGACCCTGTTACCAAACAGGACCCCGGCCGGTCCTCCATCCAACATGGAGGTCCCTCTGGAGTCACAGACTGGAACGCTAATTCTTTCCATCCTAAAACTACGTCTCCTTGACAAATGGAACGCGGTTTATCTATTTAATTATCCAGTCAAGTCCTTTTTTTTTCCCTCTCCAAGGAATTCTGACAATAAAGTTACACACTCCCTATGAGATCTCCAGCAGGGGGGGTGTCTGGGCCAACTGTACTCACCTAAGGAGACTCTAGCTCCTGGCACAGATGAAAAGAAAGTTTCATGTGCTTTATTTACTTCTCCTGACATAATTGGCCAGTGGAGTATAAATGCTGATGTCATGTCTAATTAGTGGCGGCCTCTGCTCTCCTGGTCGCCGTACCCCATCTGGCTTGTTTGTGTGGATGGAGCAGTTTCATAGAGAGCGTCTTTATGAACTAGCCCTCCCATGGAGACGCTCTAATTATCATTCAAGAAAACAAGCTTTCTGATGTTGTGAAGACAGTTCGGCAACATCTTCCCAACAGGGCTGATAATTGAAACGCCCTTTCGGTGCATGATGGGCTTTTCTGAAGGTGATAACACTAGATGCTGGGGAACTAGAAATTAGGAACTCAGGACACCTTGCCATTCTTGGCTTCAGTTGGGTTCTTCATGGGCTCCGAAGCTAATCATCTGCATTGGGACGAACTCTGCCAAGCATCAGAAATTCAGATTAAACTGTCAGTGCAATCATCATGCCCCTGGGTACCATCTCTTGTCATGAAATCAAACCCAGCGGAAAGGAAAACGGTTCAATACCTAAAGGATTAGAGCAGATACAAATATTAATTGCTTCTGGTAAATTTCACAATATGCTTTTGTTTCAAAAGGAAAAAGGGTAGGGGAATAATTTGATCTCCCCGGTGGCAGGATCCATTGAGCTTTGGAGAAGTAAAGACGTTTAACAAAATTAATTATGGCCTGAAAATGTCAGTCTGGCAACAATGCCGTCTTCCTGCTTCACATGATTCAGTTCCAGGAAATCTGAGAGAGAGAAGCCACGCGCCATCAGAGGGCCACGGAGGCTCGTTCCAAGTTCTCACAATACCCTCTCCCTCTGTCAAAATTTTCCGTCGAAGCCCCTGGAGCTCTTGTTTCTCTGGAACAAATCCGCCTGCCTCTGCAGCCCCTTCTCTGGGCTCGGGACACCCTCATCCCCTCCTACTTGGCTGACCAATTTGCCTACAGTTCCCTCTGAGTGCAAGCTGTCCCCTCCCCTCCGCATCCCCGCCACACCTCACACAGGTGACACTGGTGTGCTGCCAGTTACCCGCTTCGTATCCCCAACCCCGGCGCCCACACCACTTTTTGCTCACTTGTGCTCATTCCACTAATTCTCAGCCACATGCTCTGCCCTGGGGATACACTTCGTGGCTCCTGGTCATTGACATCATCTACCAGTCTTCTGGCAACGCATCCCTCTTTTGTGGAAGGCTTTGGGACCTTATTAACAATCTTCCTCTCCCCCCATCAAGTCTAACCTTCAACCAGGATGACTTAGTGGCCATGTGAACCACCCCCATGCCACTAACATCTGTTGTTATCTGTGCAGCAGCCATGGCCCCTTCTGATTTTACTTTGCGAGGCCTCCCCTCCCCCGCTTTAGTCTATGTTGTTTGGTTGCACTGGTCCCATTCCTGGCCTTTGCCCATAGAGGAAGCAGGAATACCTGTGACAATCAGAGTGCCATGGTTCTGGTACCAGGGTGGCAGACAAGGCCACAGGCCCCAGGTCGGATCAAGCAGATGCAGTCCCAGGACTCTTGCTGGAATTACTGGGAGGAGAGGCTCTCTTTCTTCTGGGGGCTCCACCTGCCGGGAATGTTCCTGGCAGAACCTGGCAGAACCTGCCGGGAATGATGCATCATGAAGGAAACTAGGGCAGAGAGATGGGGGAAAGGTAGAGGGAACAAGAAAGCAGACCCCAGAAACCAAAACGAGCTCATGGGTCCAGCCGTGCCAGAAGCGAGTCAATGCCTGACTGCTCAATGAAACAATTCAACAGCTTTCCTTCTTTGCTTCAGTGTTCTGTTGTTTACAAACTAAAAGAGACCTGACCAAAATACCATCCACTTGTTGGCCTGACTCACTTTGTCTTCTCCATCCTACCTCTGCAACTTATTCCCATAAGCCAGAGCTGGAGGCTGGGGGAAGGGGATTATAGGCATGGCGGGGGAGTAATGCGTCCTGACTGATCAGGAGCAGCACAGACTCATAGGACAGTCATCAGAATGTCAGGACCAACCTATTGGGAAGGATGAACCTGTGTTTCATAGATGCACATTTGTGGTCCTCAACTGATTCTACAGATATTTACTGAGCACCTACTCCAGGCCCCCTTCCGGGTCCAGGGAAATAGCAGTGGAAAACTGAGATGGAATCCCTTCCCTGCTTGTTTGTTAAGTAAAGTCCACTGGCTTGTATGCCTGGTCAAAACCCTCATGTCATGCAACAGTTGCCACAGGGCCTCCCTGCCCTACTTGAGCATCAAAACAGATGAAAATCCCCAGGTACCTTGATTGTGCCATGAGATTGCCACTTGGGTGGCCTTTATTCTGCCAAATACAATAGGCACTCTTATGTTTTTCAAAATCTATGCCATTTACAGCTTTTGAATTCATGATAAGCTATCTAATAGCACAATATTCCTCTCTGTTGATATCTTTCATCTGAGGAGATCTGGCTGGATTAGCCTGGCCAGTTGAGTTTCAAGAGATGTCTGCCTGGACGGCTCAGTCAGTTAAGTGTCCGACTCTTGATTTCGGCTCAGGTCATGAGCTCACCGTTTGTGAGTTCAAGCCCCACATCGGGCCCTGCTCTGTCAGCGAGGAGCCTGCTTGGGATTCTCTCTCAAGATCTCCCTCTCTCCTGCCCCTCCCCCCCCCTCAAAATACATAAATAAACTTAAAAAAAAGCGATGTCTAAATATGGAAAGGAAAAACCTTAACCTTGTCCATAACTGAATGTTTGTATCTCCCCAAAATTCATATGCTGAAGCTCCAATGCCCAATGTAATGGCAGTAGGAGGCGGGGCCTTTGGTGGCTGATGCGGCTACAATGAGAACAGTCATCTGGGAACCAGTAAGAGAGTCCTTGCCAGGAAACCAACCACGCTGGCATGCCGATCTCAGACTTCTAGCCCCCAGAACTATAAGGAACTAAACTTGTTTAAGTCACTCAGTCCACGGTATTATGGATGGCAGCCCAAGTTGACCCTTATATGCCGTGGTAAAAAATTGTTGATGTGAATCCTGAAAGCAATATGTGGAATGAAGAAGACTTGCACAAAGGAGGGTACTGTACAAACACCGTTTTAGTCCATATATATGAAATTGTAGGACAGGCAAAACCAATCTAGAATGGAGACTATGAGAACAATAGTTGCTTCTGAGGGTGGGGCCAGGAATTGACGGGGATGGGGCAAGGGAAGATTTTCTGAGGATAATACTGTTCCATGTCTTGATAGGGGTGTTGGTCACACAGGTGTATACATTGGTCAGAACTCAGTGAAGGTACACTCACGATCTGCCTTTTGCTGTACATAGATTATGCATCAAAAGAGGCTGCAGGCAGACATTGGACTCTAGTTAATGATATGCATGCAGAAGTATTTAGGGATCAAATATATGAGGTATGGACGCCCTAAATTTACTTTGAAATGTAACAAAAATTAGATGGGTTAAGGGGTGGATAAAGGGATGGATGGGTGGACAGAGGTGACAAAGCAAATACAGAAAATTCTACAGAAAAGGTAGCATCTAGATGATGGGTATGTATTTGTCTCTTTCTCTCTCTGCACTTCCCCCACTTGCACTGTCCTTAAGAAATTTAACAGCTGCATAGACATCTGTAGAGCAGCAGGCTCTGTTCCCCGAGCTTTACATACACCTTCTATTCCATTCTCCCTAGAACGCTATGAACTCCTTCCCTGGTTTTACACTCAGTTCACAGGGGCAGAAACTGAGGCTGTAGGTGATAATTGGCCTAGAGTCTACAGATGGCACATGTCAGAGCGAGTATTTAAACCCCAAAGTCCAGCTTTCTCCCCTCTCTGCTCTCCTGCCGTCAACAGCACTGGCAACTGGCTAAATGGGAGGAGAACCAGCTGCCTCACTTGCTTCACTTGACCTGCCATAACAGATTACCATCGGCTACGGGGCTTCAATAACAAATGGTTTATTTCTTACATTTCTGGAGGCCTGGAAGTCTGAGGTCAAGGTGCTGTCAGATCTGGTGTCTGGTGAGATTCTCCTTCCTGGTTTGCAGTTCGCCATCTGCTCATGGTCTCTCGTGGCAGAGAAGAGAAAAACAAAGCAAGCTTTCTTTCTTATCTCTTTATAAGGGCACTAACCCCATGAAGGCTCTACTCTTGTGACCTAATCACCACCCAGGTTACGTGTTGAAAAGATTCACTCCAGCTCAGGTTGGAGAACAGATTGGAGGGGAGCCCAGGGGCCTGGGGGGGACGCCCGTTCAGTGTGTTAGGACCATGGTCCTAACTTTGACAGAGGATGAAGACTTGGACAGAGGCAGTGACGACAGCATGTGACAAAAACAAGGTGAACCGTGTCAAGAGTAGTCTGTCACCGATTCTTATGATCCCATCAAAATATGTTATTTCACAAACGGGAAACTGAGGTCAGGAGGTGATGGGGCTCGTTCGGGGTAATTCAGTAATAGGAATAAGTGGAAGGAAAGAGAAACTGAGTTGACCCCTACAACCCAGGGTTGTGGTCCAAGTGATAAAGGAGGCCAGAGAGGAACTGAAAAGAAAATGATGATCAGGAGATCAGGCTAAGATGAAGGACACATCTGAAACACGCACGCGTTCAGACCCGATCAGAAGGTTACAGTAAGTTGAACAGATAGCGTAATTATGAAGCTGTCTGAAATGCCAGCCAGGGTCAGCCCCATGACCCATCCCTCCAGGCGCGACAGGGACACTGGGGAGGGCTGTGGAAAAGCTGCCAGTCTTTCCGACACTCGGCTTCTGCTCCTGCCTCCTTTCTCTACAGCAGAAACTGTGGGTTCCTCTCCAAGACCACGAGAGCCTGTTGACAGCCTGCCCCACCTCTGCCGTCACATGGTGAAAGGTTATTTCCAGCCTCCTCCTTTTAGCCATACATTAAGCAGAAGGGGTCCTTCCCTTTTCCGTTGGTAATGACCCCTTGCCTCTAAAGAGGTGGCTTTTCGATGTCTTTCTTGAGAACAAGAGAAGGTGACTCACATCTCACAGGCCTGAAATCATGAGTTCCAGGGCAAATGCATATAGATATGGGTAAAAACTTGCAAGTTAATCCCCCTAATCAATAGTCTCTACACTTATTGGGAAAGGAGCAGATGGTAAGACGTCTTAAATAGGATAGGAACAGAGAGACCAGAGAGAAATATTTCCAGTATATCCTGGGTTAGATCATTAAGTAGGTGCTAAATTCTGTGGAAGGTTTAGAGAAGTATCTGTAATACTGGGATGTTAGAGCTAGAAAGACCCTCTAAGAAAATCAAGCATAGGGATGACTAGTAAATGGCACACTCACCATCACTTTTCTCTCACACCCATCCTAGATGTCAATAATCCACTGCCCTCTGAATTCTCCTTCAGACATGTTCCAGGCATTCGTTGTCAATCTTAGTTATGACCCTGGATCTGCATTGTCTTATGTGGTAAAATTAAATGAAAAAATACAGTTCTTAGTCGCACCCGGCACATTTCAGGTGCTCAAGAGTCACGTGTGGCTGGTGGCCACCATATTGGACAGCACAGAACAGAACATGTGGATCATTGCAGAAAGTTCCACTGCACAATGCTGCCCTCCACCACTGTTTCCCCAATGTCGGGCATTGGTATACTTTGGCCACATCGACTCCCTTTTTAAAAAGGTAATTATTTAATACAGGAATTTCACATTAGCAACTGAAATGGAAAATAAGCATTGTTTACCCTAAAGAGAAGGTAACAGTGTACATGGCCACGCTGAAAGCCGAACAATGCCTGCTGAGATACTGTTGCTTCCAGAATGTTCTGGCCCTAAAGACTAGCAAGTATGGCAGTGGCTGGCTAACATTTCACTGGTATATCAAGGATCTCTCTCTTTGGTTCTGTGTTAGGCCTTACCCCCCAGGCCTCTTAGTCATGGGTGAAGTCCCATGGCAGCCTGCACCCGTAGAATATGGGAGGAAGCAACACAGGCCATTTCCAGGGGCAGCTCAGAAATTCTCTAGTAATCCTCCCCTCAAGCTACCTTTCTTCCTCTGCCTACCAGTTGGATGCAGAGGTTTAAGTAAGATTCCCATGCCTGGTGTTTGGTGGAGCCCGTAGGTGGATGGAGGTGGGATGCCTGAGTCACTGAGTGGAGCAAAACATGAGCAAGAATTAAGCCTTTATTGAGTTAAGACCATTAGACTTTTTTCTCTTCTTCTTCTTCTTTTTTTTTTTATTAAGTATTAATTTTAATTCCAGCATAGTTAACACAGGGTTATATTAGTCTCAGGAGCACAATATAGTGCTTTCAATAATTCCATATATATCCTGGTGCTCATCACGACAGGTGCATTCCTTAACCCCCATCACCTATTCACCCATCCCCCCCGTCCACCTCCTCAATGGTAACCATCAGTGTGTTCTCCGTAGTTAAGAGTCTATTTCTTGGTCTCTCACTCTCTCTCTCTCTCTCTTTCTCTCTGTCTCTCCTTTGCTCATTTTTCTTTCTTTTTTTTAAATTTGTTTTCATTTTTAGAGAGAGAGTGTGCAAGTGGGGGAGGGACAGAGGGAGAGAGAGGGAGAGAATCTCAGGGCTCGATCTCATGACTGTGAGATCACGACCTGAGTTGAAATCAAGAGTTGGGTGCTTAACCAGTTGAGACACCCAGGCACTCCTGTTTTGTTTCTTAAATTCCACATATGAGTAAAATCACGTGGTATTTGTCTTTCTCTGTTTCACTTAGCATAATACCCTCTAGCTCCATCCATGTTGTTGCAAATGGCAAGCATTCATTATTTTTTTATGACTGAGTAATATTCCATTGTGTGGCTATATATACACATATATATATGATCTATATGTCTGTATACCTATATCACATCTTCTTTATCCATTCATCAACTGATGGACACTGGGGCTGCTTCCATAACTTGGCTATTGTAAATATTGCTGCTATAAACATAGGGGTTTATGTATCCCTTTGAATTAGTGTATTTGTATTTTGGGGAGTAGATACGATATAGCAGTGCAATTATTGGATCGTAAGGTAGTTCTATTTTTAACTTTTCAAAGAGTCTCCATTCTGTTTTCCACAGTGGCTACACCAGTTTGCATTCCTACCAACAGTGCTAGAAGGTTCCCCTTTCTTCACATCCTCACCAACACCCATTGTTTCTTGTGTAGTTGATTTTAGCCATTCTGACAGGTGTGAGGTGATATTTCATGGTAGTGTTGATTTGCGTGTCCCTGCTGATGAGTGATGTGGAGCATCTGTTCATGGGTCTGTTTGCCATCCGGGTGTAAGACAATAAGATCCTGGAGTTGTTACAGCAGCTAATCTTACTTATTCTGATTACTCCCCATGTGTTAGAGGTTAAAGACATACCGTACCTTGGTATAAGCAGAAGGACTGAAAAAAAGTTTGAGATAACTGTCTCAGTTAGTGACAATATTATTTACTGTCATGTGGCCGTGCCTCCTAGAGGAATGGCTTGTGCCCAGACAGAGGAAGAGATTTCCCCAAGCTTTAGCTATTTAGTTACCCAGTTGGGATTATAATGTACAATTCCTGACTTTTGTCCCAGTGCTCTTTCAATGTCAGTGCTGTGTCTCAAGATCCCCCCTGCATCCCCCACCCCCCAAAAAAAGATAGATAGAGAGAGAGAGAGAGAGAGAGAGAGAGAGAAATCAGTTCTTTGAGTAAGGATTTTAGATGTTGGGCCCTTGTAAAGAAAAGGTTAGGTTATTATTTTAGCTGTCTTCCTATGCCATACGGACTTTGGGGGAACAGAACCTTGTCTAGGGTTAGAAGAAGCATGGCTCGGGGCGCCTGGGTGGCTCAGTTGGTTGGGCAGCCGACTTCGGCTCAGGTCATGATCTCGCGGTCCGTGAGTTCGAGCCCCGTATTGGGCTCTGTGCTGACAGCTCAGAGCCTGGAGCCTGTTTCAGATTCTGTGTCTCCCTCTCTCTGACCCTCCCCCGTTCATGCTCTGTCTCTCTCTGTCTCAAAAATAAATAAACGTTAAAAAAAATTAAAAAAAAAAAAAAAAGAAGAAGAAGCATGGCTTTAGCAGACTTGTTCATTTGGCAAAGCATATCTTCTGATGCCCGTGAACTTGAGGGATTATTTTTTATCGGTTCAGGAAGCTACCGATTCTCTTTAGGTAGCCCGTTAAACAATGGTACGTAAGCTAGTCTTCAAAGTTAGCTCCCAGGGACCTGTGCTTCTCAGTGTTCAGACCCTGCATGCACCCCTTCCCCTTGAATTTGGGCTGGTCCTGTGACCCATTTTAATCAAGTGAATATGGAAGTGAATAAGCATGACAGCGTGCTAGCTCTGGACCCAAGCCTTCAGAAGACCTGGCATCTTTCACTTTTGTGCTTTGGGGATCCAGCCGCCATGGTAAAGAAGTCCAAGGGGTATGAAGAGGCCACGAGGTCCGGCCTTCCAGGCCCCTCCAAGGTACCAGCCATATGAGTGAAGCCATCTTGGGCACAACTGCCATAGCCACCATCTGGCAACAGCTGCATGACACCCCAAGGGGGACCAAAGAACCGCCCGCCCGAGCAGTCCCCACAGAATGTAGAAGCAACTGATACGAATGCCTTTTGCTGAGAAGGAAACTGAGGCAGAGAAGGTTAGTAACTTCCTTTAAAAACTGAAGCAAGACAGGCAGGGTGCATTGGAATTAACAGGGGAGATCAAGAGGGGGCACTGAAAAGAGCCGCTGTGGGGAGAGGGGCATCTGGCGAGGCTGGTCAGGGAGGCGGCACCCAAGACCTTGTAGAGCCTTCCAGATCACACTGGCGATTGGTCTCGGCAAGGGCGCGTGACCCGGTTCTGGCCAATGAGATGTAAGGGGAAGTCTGCCGGAGCTCTAGGGAAAGATTTTCCCTCCTGGTTCAAAGTGAGACATGTTCTGAGAGAGTCAGCCTGCTTTGTGGCATCATGAGGTTGCGCTTCCAGGGGGCAAAGTTTAAAAAATTTTTGCAGAGAAGCAGTTCCCAGAGCCCGTGTTGACATCACCAAGGGCTGAGTTAAGCAACTTTGGACCCACCTATCCCCGGGGCTGCTTATTCAAGGGCATGGTAAAGGTCCAGGTGGCTTCGGCCACTCTCAGCCAGGCACTCTGTTCAAGCCCAAGCTGCTGACCATCATTAGAAGGGAACTGGAGGATTGGCCAGGGGGCTGAGGGACACAGCTGTGGCACCTGACTACCAAGCGAGTGCCCTCAGCAGCCCTCCCCCTCCCCACTCAGGAGGGCCCTGTCCCCGAACTTGCTGCAGGGAGACGGACGGCTCTGTGGGGATCTCGGCGGCACGCGTGTCTGTCCTCTGCACACTCCGGCACCACTGGGGCTGCCAAACGGACCCGTGCCCCATGCCACCCATCACCCGTTGCTTGGGTTCTGTGAACTGGTCTGGCAAATGACAACACATCCAAGGAGAGGCTTGTGGGAACCTCCGATCCGCAGCCAAGTAGGACAGAAGTTGTGAGTGCCTGGGGACCTATGGCTTGTGATTGGCACCCGAAGTAGGGGACAGGCTCGTGGGACAGACACAGCCTCTCACCTGTGGGGTCTGAGTAGTGCCAGAATGGAACTGTGGGCTGCCCGGCTGCCGTGGGAGACAACTGCTTGCGTGGGAAAGCCACGCATCTGGCGTCAGAAGTGGGGCGCGGTGGTAGTAAGGGCGGGGAGGAGCCCAGCAAGGGTTTTCTGTCATCCTTTTCACCCCCACTCACTGCTCTGTCCCTCTGTGAACCTCAGTGTCCTCATCTATAAAATCAAAGTAAGAGGGGGCGCCTGGGTGGCTCAGTCGGTTGAGCGACCAACTTCAGCTCAGGTCATGATCTCACAGTTCGTGGGTTCGAGCCCCGCGTCGGGCTCTGTGCTGACAGCTCAGAGCCTGGAGCCTGCTTCCAATTCTGTGTCTGTCCCTCTCCCCCTCATGCTCTGTCTCTCTCTGTCTCAGAAAGAAATAGCGTTAAAAAATTTAAAAAAGAAATCCAAGTAAGGGGCTCCTGGGTAGCTTAGTCGGTGAAGCGTCTGACTCTGGATTTCAGCTCAGGTCTTGATCTCCCGGTTTCGGAGATCAAGCCCCGGATCAGGCTCCATGCTGAAGGCTTGGGGCCTGCTTGAGATCCTCTGTCTCTGCCCCTTTCCCCCCACCGCAAAGTAAACAAATAAACATATGAGAAAAAACCTGAATAATAATAGCTACCTCATTGGGTTTATAGCAAAAGTTAAAGAAGATAATAAATGTGGAAGCATTTTGAAAAGTAGCTGTTAAATATGATGAATTACCCCTTTTCCTGAGTTACTTAACAATAAAGGTCTTTAAACACATCTTTAACTCCCAGTTCTTGGCAAAGGATGTAGCGTTTACTAGGGGGCTTGAAGAATGTTTGTGAATGGAATAAATCGCTGAGGAGCGGCGAGCTCTTTCTACAGAGTGTCTCATTTAACACAGCCCGGTGGGATAGATGGATATGATTACACACCCCATCTTAGATGGATATGTGTATGAACCCCATCTTACAGATGAGGAAGGAAGGCTCAGAGAAGTTGCCTAAGTTTCCCAAGGCCACACAGTAAGCAATGGAAGCAGGCCTAGAACCCTGCTCGCAACCACCACATTAGGCAGGACACGGGCTGGGCTTCAGGCCCAGGAGCCGTTTCACAAACCCAGGAGGAAGGGGCCACAGCAAGGCCCGTCAGATCACACGAGAGCAACGGGAAGAAGCCCAGGGGTCTGGGAGCTGGTGTGGAAACCTGGCGATGGGACTTGAGCTCCCCAGCCGGTAGCACAGAGGCTCTACATTGCACATGCTCAGCACGCAGATTTCTCCCCCTCCTGCCCCCACTGCAGCGGGGACACATGACAGAGGCGTCTCAGACCGGCCAACACACTGCAGTCAGGACCCATTAGGATCACCTGGAAATACCATGCCAGGGCACGTGCCACACCGCGTGCCACCCGAATCACTGCCTCCCCGCCTCCAGCTGACGTTTCATTAGCATTTATTTACTTGTTTGTTGCTAGTTTTTTTCCCCCCTAAGCAGATCATACAACCACAAGGTGAAATTTTCAAACAGCACAAGAAAATATACGATAAAGAACCAGATCTTTTTGCCCCAGATTTCTGAGGCCACTCCCCCATCAGCCCCGACTATCTTAACAGTCTCTCGTGTGTCCTTCCAGAAATGTTTTAGGTATATACAAACCTGCAAACGGACAGTTACCTCTAATCCTTTAAAAGTTTTTTATTCATATTTATTTATTTTTGAGAGAGAGAGAGAGAGAGAGAGAGAGAGACAGAGCACGAGCCGGGGAGGGGTTGAGAGAGAGCGAGAAAGGGAGACACCGAATCCGAAGCAGGCTCCAGGCTCCGAGCTGTCAGCACAAAGCCCGATGCGGGTCTCGAACTCACAAGCTATGAGATCATGACCTGAGCCGAATTCGCTTAACTGACTGAGCCACCGAAGGTCTCCATCTAATCCTTTAAAAGGCATCCACAGAAGGTTTTTGCCCAGCTGATGAGGGCCAACTCCTAGGGTCCCTACATGCCAAACGGGCACATTCCCATCAAGGCTGCCCGGCCCTCTGTGGCGTGGTCTCCATCTCGAACTTGCAGATATTTATGTCACCTCCGGTCATCTGCTCTTACCAGCAATGCTGCAGTGAGCTTCCTAGATCATCTGCCTTTCTATGTGCAGAATATCCACAAGAAACCAATTCCTGGTGATGGAAACGCTGGCCAATGGCTAAGTGTAGTTTTAATTTCAACAGATCCTGCCCCGCAATGGCATCAGAGCTCACTCTTATGCCCAGATGTGTGAGTCTGTGGGGCGGGTGCCACTTCACTCCGTTTCCTGATAATGTGCGTCTGTCCCGTGTCACTGGGATTCCATAGACCCTCCCTCAGCCCCTGCTGTGTGTCCACCTCTAGGTAAATCCTTAGAACACAACTTATAAACCAGGAATCCGGGATGGCTGGTCTTTAAAAGATTTTTTGAAATCATTAGGATAAAATAACTAATATCTGCTCATAGAAGTGATTGAAAAGACTGTCTCATGGTCATGGGAAATGTTTATAACATAATAAATATTAAATGACAAATACATAATGCCAAGATGATTCTCAAATTCTTAAACTGCATTGGCATCCCTGCAAACAGTTAAAATTACATGCCAGGGGCGCCTGAGTGGCTCAGTCAGTTGAGCATCTGACTTTGGCTCAGGTCATGATCTCACGGATCAGGGGTTCAAGCCCCACGTTGGGCTTTGTGCTGACAGCATGGAGCATGCTTCAGATTCTCTGTGTCCCTCTCTCTCTGCCCTTGCCCCCCCTCAAAAAAAACCCCACAGATGCCAACTCAGTGGACTTGGGGTAGAGCAAGGGCAAAGATCTGTACTTTAAGCAAGCTCACCAAGAGATGCCATGTACCCCTGAAATGGTGTATATTCACTCCAATCTCAAACACAGATCAGAGAACAAAAAATGAGGGATTCGTCCAAGAGTGAAGAATGCTTATCTGGTGCAGTGGATCTGAGAGAAGTTTCTTCTCTGTCTTTGCTATGTTTCCCAGATTTTCCTACTCAGAAACTTTGATGTCGAGAAAACAAAGGGTTCTCTAAACATCTAGACCAACCCTCCCACCCCTCCTCCCTCCTTTCTTTCTTCCTTCCTGATTCAGCTCAGATTGAAGGAGGCAGGAGAGACATAAAACTTGGTTACAACACGCGTGATCATGGACTGGATGTTTTCCGGTAAAAAGCATCATTGGGCAATTATTAAAATTTGAATAAGGTTTGGGTAAGAAGCAGATGGGAGTTCTTTGTTGGAATTTGCAACTTTCCTGGAAATTGGAAACTTCAAGGCTTTGTGGAAGCATCTTGCCATCACCTTGGTGGGATAGTAAGACTTTTCTGATGCTAGAATCCTAAAGCATCAGAATATGCCTCTCAGCACTTAAAAAAAAAAAAAGTCTAATATCAGGTCTCTTCAGAATACCTTATAGTTGGAAGTCCACACTGCCTCCTCCATAATATATATATATATATATATATATATATATATATATATATATATATATCTCAAACTCAGGAAATTAACATTGATATGGTACTATTATCTAATCTATGGATCAATTTTCCCAATAATGTCTTCTATGTAAATTTTTTTTTCAAAAAAGTTCCTCTTTTAATGGTTCAAGATCCAAGCCAGGATTATATATTGCATTCGGTGGTCATGTCTCTTTAATCTCCTTTCATCTAGAATGTTCCTCAGCTTCCCTTTGCCTTCCATGACCTTGACGTTTTTGCAGAGTACAGCCAATTATTGTGTAGAATGTTCCTCAGTTTGGGTTTGCCTGAAGTTTTCTCTTTATTAGATTCAGGTGATGCAACTCTGGCACGAATATCACAGATCGATCTCGTGGTTTTCTTTGCATGGCAGGCAGGGAGGCTCAGATGTTGGCCTGTGTCATTCCAAGGTCTTCAACGCTGATCACTCAGTTATGATGGTGCCTGCCGGGTTTCTCTGCTTAAAGTGGCTACTCCTTCCTTTGTAATCAAGGAATAATATGTGGGGAGTTAGTCTGAGACCATGTGAATATCCCATTTGTCATCAAGCCTTCACATTTTATTTTTTTAATGTTCATTTACTTTTGAGAGAGAGAAGGGAAAGAGAGAGAGAGGGAGACACAAAATCTGAAGCAGGCTCCAGGCTGTGAGCTGTCAGCACAGAGCCCAACGAGGGGCTCCAACCCACGAACTCAAGATCACGACCTGAGCCGAAATCTCAGGACACTTAACTGAGTCACCCAGGCGCCCCAAGCCTTCACACTTTAATTTTGGTTTCCGCTGATGATTCTGCCCTGAAACAAGTATTATGATGGTTGTCAAAGCTTACTGCCTTCTTGAGAAAACTGGAAGCAAGTATGTACCAAAGGACTTTGACCTACTAGTTGTATTTCAAGGAAAATAATCTTATATCTCCATAAACCCAGGGGAGCAGGGAGACAAAATATCCCAAGGAAATAATACAAGATGTGAACAAAGATTTAGGTGCAGAGATTTTCATGGCAACATCACTTATAAGAACAAAACTTAGAGATCACCTAAGTCAAGCAATACGATAAATTGCTATCAAGAAATACAAAGCAGTCATTTAAGACAATGTTTTCAAAGGTTTTTTTTTTTTTTTTTTTGGAAGATGGATAATGTTAAGTAACAGAAGATAAGCTATAAAATTATATTTGGCAAAATGCAGTTTGGTATCCTGAGTTGGATCCTAGAACAGATAAAAGGGCACTGTGGAAAATTCAGCAGTGAAATCCAAATGAAGTCTGTAGTTGAATTAATAGTAATGTACCAATATCAAAATCTTGGTTTTAATAAACGTACGTGGGACGTGAGATATTAATGTCAGGGGAAACTGGGCCTGGGGTATACCGGAACTCTCTCTTTGCAACTTTTCTGTAAACCCAAAACTATTCCAAAATAGAAACTCCACCTAAAATACTGACTTGGAAGTGATGGATATAACTTCTTGACTGTGGTGATGTTTCATAAGTGTATATGTGTCAAAACATATTAAATTGTACACACTAAGTATGTGCAGCTTATTATATGTTAACTATATCTTAATTGAGCTTCTTGTTTAAAAAAACCGCATTTGATAAGCTCCCAATTATGTCAAACATGTATAGAAGAAATACTGGATGGAAATGTATCAAGATATCACTGAGCGTTGGTATTGTACCTGGTGGGATTATAAGGCGATGATCACTTTTATTTTTATAATGTGTAATATTTTTGTAGTGGCTCTATAATGGCCACGCACGACTTGAACAAATGGGGGAGACTCTATTTTTAAATGGGGTGATTTGTAATCATACAGCGTGGCTTCCTTGTCTGTAATGTGTCTGGGTCTCAGGGAGAGCTAACGACTGCCACCGTCTTTGCTCATTGAGAGAACGCAGGTCAACAAAACCTGAAGAAAGAACACCCCTCACACCTGAGGCCCCTCAGATGCTGTGATGATAATCAGCCTTGAAAAGTCACACCTGGCAATCCAGATCCGGGAACAGTGGTCCCCAAACTTTCCCCCAGATATGGGTGTATATACACACTGGCACCTGCTAGAAGTTGCTTGTGAAAAGCAGATGCCCACGTGACTCATGGGTCTTGGGCGGGGCTGTCTGGGGTGAGTTAGACCAGGTGCTCAAGGTCAGGGCTCCGCCCTGGGGCCCGAGGGGCCAGCTGCAAATCTGCACCAGGGTCATCCTATCAGTCCGTCGGGCTTCAAGCCGAGCTTATCCGATCCTTCCCGGCTGGCCCTTTCCAGATCTTCCGCAGGCCTAGGAGGACGTCCCTGGAAGCTAAAGAGGTTAGTGGCGTTTTTCTTCTCTTTTCTGTGGGCCTCACGTGGGTGTCCTTGTCTCCGGTGACCCAGCCTCACACCGGGTCTCGGAGGCTCACCTAGGTCTGGGGACTTGCCTTGCTGCTGGAGTTTGGGGAGCAGAGGGGGTTAGCTGAGAGAAGCTGGGTGGGGCACCGGGTGAAGTGAGCAGGAGCCCCGGTCCCTGTGTGGGCTGCAGGGATAGACCACGTGGCTAGGTGAGGAAGGCAGGCCCCCAGATGGTGCTGGATGAGGTCTTCTCAGCACTGCCAGCTCCACATTCTAGGGGCTGTTCTGGGAGAGCGAGGACTGAGGCTTGTGTCCCGAGACTGCCATGCGGGGAGCAGCCACCGCCTCCCAGGTCACAACTCAACTCGCGAGACACAGACACCTGTGTCCCAGCTCTGGCGGCACCTGGATCCCCCTCTGGCTCACCTCAGGGGAGAGGGTACCCCCAGGACCTGCCTGCGAGGTCGGGGAGGGCTTCCTGGAGGGGGTGGACAAGCTAGGCCTTAGCTCCTTGGAGGCAGAAGTCGAGGGCATTTACTGGTTGATGGAGAAGCTCTAGCTGAGGCATTGGGGCCGGTGGTGGTAGGAAGAACCCTCCCAGCGCGGGGGTTCTCAGACTGCAATCCTGCACCATCAGCATCATTTATGGAGCTTGTTGGAAATCTATCTCCTCAGGTCCCATCTGGATCTGCCTCAAATGCTGAGGGTGGCATTTAATGAAATAGATTTTTTTTTTTAATTTTTTTTTCAACGTTTTTTATTTATTTTTGGGACAGAGAGAGACACAGCATGAACGGGGGAGGGGCAGAGAGAGAGGGAGACACAGAATCGGAAACAGGCTCCAGGCTCCGAGCCATCAGCCCAGAGCCCGACGCGGGGCTCGAACTCACGGACCGCGAGATCGTGACCCAGCTGAAGTCGGACGCTTAACCGACTGCGCCACCCAGGCGCCCCTAATGAAATAGATTTTAATAGACGCCCCTGGGGATGCTTAATGCATGGAAAAGTCTGAGGAGCACGGCCATGGTTATTTAGCCATGGAAATGTCTGCGCTCGGGTAATGTCACCCGCCTGTCTAGACCACAGCAGGTGGACATGTTTCAGGGCCTGGAGTTTGTGCAATTTGCTGGGTCTCTTTGGAAATCCTTTAAAGTAGGGGCGCATGAGTGACTCAGTCAATTCAGCATCCTGCTTTTGATTTCGGCTCAGGTCGTGATCTCACAGTTCATGAGATCAAGGCCTGCGTCAGGGTGGAGGCTGCTTAGGATTCTCTCCTCTCCCTCTCCCCTGCTCGCGTGTGCGTGCTCTCAAATAAACTTAAGAAAATTAAACTAAAAATTAAATTAAAAAATAAACTTAAAAACTTAAAAAATTATTGCACGTAGACCTATAATCAGTTCCTGGGTCTTAGAAAGGGCCCTTGTGAGTGAGGGGGGCATCCTCAGCTTTGGGTGAAGTTTGCCTACAGGCCCATAGCCCTCCGTGTTGTTAGCAGAAGGACAGCAGGTGCCGGGAGCAGCAAGTGTAGGACCGTTCATCCCACACCCTCGGCAGGGTTGGCCCATGGCTTTGCCTGAGTGAAGAGATTCTATGCAGTGTATGTGGATGCCTGGGAGGGGGACCTGTTGCTTGCTTACCATAGGCAGCCGGTCCCCCCGTGTAGTTTGTGTCCAGCTTTGCAAACCCGGCTGGCTGCACCCCAGCTCCAGTCTGACGCTAACCTGCTTCAGGGTGCTCGTCTATCGAGGGCACGCCTCCGCCCTGGAGGCAGTTGCTGTGTTACCACCACTGTAGAGATGAGCCCAGAGGTTCCGCAGAATCAAAGGAGCCACCCGAGCCCCCATTGGGGTCCGGCTTCAGCAAGACCGACCTGCTGACTTCCCATCCAACACGTTATGGCCTCGAGCTTATTCACTGAAAGTGGGTGGGCAGGTTGCACATGTCAGTACCTGAATCCCCACACCAGAGGATCGCACCTGCTATGTGTTGGGCACTCTACTGCCTTCAATAAGTGGCAGGTGCAAACATTTTTTTTGCTTCGGCCAGAGCACAGGCTGGTGGGGTCCAGATTCTACGCCGAGACTGACTGGCACACCTCTGGGAACGTCCCACCAAAGCACCCTGGCTGTTAAAACTCACGGAATTGGCTGGGGTCTGGTGGTCAAGACCCAACACCCAGGCCTCTGGCCTCTTGAGCCCCTGATGCTGGGAGCACCCCTACAGCAGGGCTTTGTGGCTGAGAACGGTCGCTGTTTGAAGAACGCCATGTGATCCCAGCAAGGGTGCAGAGGAGGCCTGGGGTCACCTTGAGGCGGAGGGCCCGGCCCGGTGTCCGAATCTTACTTTCTGAGTTTCTGTGAGCTCCTCTGACTCCCAGGCTTTGAGGCCGAGAGAACGTCCCCTCTCCTGACATTGGCTCAGTCTCCTGGTGGATCCCCCTGCTTCCCCTGATGCTCTCTGGGTCCCTTCCCTGGTGGCAGCTTGGAGACCTCCTTGAAGGAGCGAGTTAATATGGTTCTCAGCTCGATCATCAAATGGCAACCAGCTGTACTGAAAAGGAAATCTGACGTAGCTGGAAGACGGGGGGATTGTGTCCCTCTTTCTACCTGCCCGGTGCCCCCGACTTCCCATTCGCTCCGTCTAGCCACGCTGTTTTTCAGCTCTGCAAACACACGCACGTTCCTGCCTCCGGGCATTTGCACCCACCGTACCCCATGCCTGGCCTGTCTTCACCCCAGATCTCCTGGCTGATGGGAGTTCAGACGGCAGCTCCTCAAAGAAACTTCCCAAGTACCCTTGGTAAAGTCTTGTATCAAATCGTAGTTGAGAGGGCTTAATGCTACTAGAAGTTACTGTGTGTTGGCTTACCTGCCAGCTTCCTTCCTATTCAGTGGTGTCAGTGAGGGAAGGGTTTTTTTAATGCCTGTTTCTCTGGCACCTATTAGGTGCTCTACGAACCCTTTTTCCATATAAATGCCTCTTTCCTGGCTCTGATGATAAACCTTGATGTTGTCTTTGACTTCTCCCTCTCTCGTTCCCCTTGGAATTCTCCTGCAGAAATGCTGTTGGCTCTTCCTTCTAAGAGCATCAGAAATTCCATTCTTGCCACCCTGGCCCAAGCCACTACTTTGTCTGAATTACTCAGTAGCCTGACTGGGCTCCTTCTGCTTTCTCTCTGAACTCTACTCTCTAGCAAGCCCTGACCATGCTTGGGACCGGGTCGTAGTCTGCTATGGGGCCGTCCTGTGCATCACAGGACCTGGGGCAGCACCCCCAGCCTCACAGAAGCTGGTTGCATCTCTGGGCATTGTCAGATATTTGCCCCTTGCTGGCTCACAAACCCACCAGGCATCCCCTGGAATGTCCTCCTCTCACTGACCGTGGGTCCAGAGCTCACCATTCCCCTCCAGCCTTCAGCTGTTACCTCTCCAGAGAGGCTTTCCTTGAAGGTTCCCTCTCTACTACGCCCCTTGTTCCGTGGTGTGAAACCCGTGAAAGTGGACTGTGACCTGTGCCTGATGAACCACATGCCCAGGGCCAACCTCCTAGCCTCCCACCCCCTCCCAAACGTGAGGCTCTTCGAGCTTGGCTTTGACTCAGATGTTCACAAAGCTGCACTATGCCTGGCACGTTAACCAACAGGACCTGCCATTGTCCTCGTCTGTCTGACCCCCTACCCATCTTCCCATTACCAATGGTTGCCTTCCCCAGCAAGACCAAAGCAGTCTGTGACAATCTCACCGTGCTAGTTTCTCCTGTAAGGTATGATGCAACTTTGTGTAGAACTTGATCCCGTCTCCCCCTGTTGCAGCCTGTGTTTGGCCCTCCTGCAGCCACTCCCTCTCCTCTCCCTGGCTTGGCATGTGGGAGCCTCGCCCTCCCTCCCTGTGGGGAGGCTGGTTCCACCAGGCTGAACCTGACTTCTAAGGAGATTTTGCGTCATGCCCGACTCCTGTTTGCTTCTGCCTAGAGAGGACCTCCCTCACTGCCACTGAGGGCTTACAAGCTGGAACCAGTGTTCATGTCCCAGCCACCTGAATCCAGAGGGGCTGGAGAAATCAGGGAGGGAGGTGGTCATGGAATTCTGACATCCATAAAAGACACTGAAACAGTCCCCACCTGGGGGACTGAAGCCCCTGGGACTGTGTGTCATGTTTGCCCTACCTTTCTGGGTCCTGGGTGCCTCGTCAGTGCTGGACCCACAGGTGGCTAGATAAATGATGCTTGCCTGGAGAAAGTCCCTCCCACTTTGGGAGGTGGTTCTGTATCCCGACTCTGCCATTTACTCGGTCATCGTCGATGCGTCTCTTTGCCTTTTGTACCTGAGTTTTCTGTGGGATGTGTTACCCAGCCTGCAGACTTGTGAAGAGACTCAGATGTGAAAGCCACGTGAATACTTAGCAGAGAGCTGGCACACAGTGGGTGCCCAATAACCTTCCCCCAACGTGCTTGTCTTGGAAATGGCTCGTCGCACATACAATACGCAGAAAACTGCTGTGAATGCTTTCGTCTGACAAAGTACAGGTCTCACTCGGCCATGACCGCAGACCCCAGGGATCGGTATCTGATCATCTCGGAGGTGGGGACTGAAGTGTGGGGAACCCAGTGCCCCCTACCCTGGTGGTCTTGCACGCACACAGCACCGGTCACCTGGGGAGAGCATGGGACTCATGTGCCACCCTGAAATCCCAGCCCTCCTGCTTGCTGCTTGCCCTTGGGCAAGTCTCTTCTCTGGAAAATGGTAGAAATGACCGTCCCAAGTTCACAAGTTGGTGTGAGCATTGTCTGCGTAGAGGGCTTGGCACAGTGCCCAACACCTAGTAGGTTCTCACATGGTAGTTTTCGTCTTTGTTTGGGCCTAATGCTGTTGTGGAAAGAAGCAGTTCCCCAGAGGGCCTCCGGGTGCCCCTGACCCTGCGTGGAGATTTGGGAGGCCCTGTTGGTGACTGGGGGAGGGAGCTTGAACACAGAACAGGGAACAGCCTGGGAACGGCCTGGGGGCCATTAGCTCTGGTTCCAACTGCAGGTGGCTCCACTAGTGGTGAGACTTTTCCAGCATGACCTGCTTTCCTGAGCCAGTCTCCTGACTGCAAACTGGAGGGGGTGCAGATAGCTGATGAATAGAAAGCTTTGAGTACCTTGGGCCGCTCAGTAGATGGAACCTACCACTTTGTATTCTTATCTTCCTTATTCCCATCATTATTTCCTCTTTCTAGCATGAGAACCAAATAGGTGCCCACCAACTAAGGACTGGGCGGGGGGGGGACCCCTAGAAAACCATCCCAGCAGGAACAGAAAAGGATGATGGCCTTTTCCCACTGCCGGGTGGGACAGGAAGGTAGTTGGGCAGATTTCCTATAGAGCAATGTCCTCTAGAACGGTACCCACCAGCATTGCGTGCCTTTCAGGTGCTTGAAACGTGGCTAGGGGGACTGAGGAATGGTTTGAATTTTAATTAATCTGGAATTAATTTTAAAACTTGATACTCAATCTTGTTATTGGGAGACTTAAATATGTTTGGGACAAAATGGGTATGTGAATCCTTTTCTCCAGAAAATCTTAGGAAACTCAAAACCTATCCAACAAAAGTCTAGCATCTGGATTGAGAGATGCTGTAAGTCTAAAATAACAAATTTCACAAAGAAGTAGTACTCTCCCAAAAAGGCGGGGGGGGGGGGGGGAAATGTAAGAATCTTAATTTCGTAGCGAGTTAAAATAGCACTTTTGCTATATCGGGTTAAAGATATTAAAATTTCGCTTGGTTATTTTTGTGTTTAACATGAATCCTGGAAAGTGTTAAATCCCATATCTGGCTGGCAGGTAACTCCTGGGATGGCATGACTGTAGGGGCCCATCCTCCTTGATTTGGGGGCAGTATTAAATATTACTGGTATTTTGACTTTGGCCAATATGGTAGCCAAAAAAAGCATCTAATTTGTTCTTTCCTTGATTTTTCACTTTCCATTTTTTTTTTTTTTTGAGGTTGATTGGCTTAGAATTCTGGCAACTCTTTTTCTGTTAGAGAATTTGTTTTTCACATTGGTTTGTGGAAGGCCTTTCTGTACTACATGTGCGGTCTGTTGCTTTCAAAGTTTGTTGTCGGCCTTATTTTGCCTCTATTGCTTGATGTAAAGGAGATACTGTTTGGATTTGGATCTTTATATGATTGCATTTTTAGTGTTTGATTATGTCCTCTAGGCATTCTTTTAGAATCTGGTGTGAGGTATTGAACTCCTGGGAAATTTGAGGGGGAAAAACTAGTTTAACTGTGTCTTTAATTACTCAGTGGGTATACACATTATCCTGGTGTGTGTTTGGAAGGGAGTCAACTGTTGTGTGTTGAGTTTTTTATAGCTTTCAGAGAACTTCTTCATATGTTGTAGCTGAATCAAAGTGACCAGAAAGGAGACAAGGTGGCCTGGAATGCCCTTTTATGTATATAGTAATGATAGACTGCGATATGAATGGCTCACCCAGAGATCACCCGTTTAGAAGTGCCATTGGGACTTGAATTTGGGATTCTGATTTTTGTAACCAGACACCTGCTGTGTCACCAGGGGCCGGAAGAAATGACACTATCTTACAATGACCTTGAAAAAGAAGCATGATTTACTCCTGACCTTGATTTACTCGACTGAAGCAGACCCAACCTCCCACATCTCAGAGTCTACTTTCCTGTTCCCATCCCTTGCCCATTTTTCTAGGACACAAGCAGATACTTTTTTTTTTTTTTAATCTGATTTATTGTCAAGTTAGCTAACATGCAGTGTATATGGTGTGCTCTTGGCTTTGGGAGTAGATGCCCAGGATTCACTGCTTACATACAACACCCAGTGCTCATCCCAGCAAGTGCCCTCCTCAACGCCCATCGCCCACTTTCCCCTCTCCCCGACTCCTCCCATCAAGCCACAGTTTGTTCTCTGTATTTAAGAGTGTCTTTTGGTTTGCCTCTCTCTGTGTTAGAAACTAATTTTTCCCTTTCCTTCCCCCATGGTCTTCTGTTAAGTTTCTCAAATTCCACACAGGAGTGAAAATGTGATCTCTGTCTTTCTCTCATGTATTTCACTTAGCATAATACCTTCCAGCTCCATCCACGTTGTTGCAAACGGCAAGATTTCATTCTTGCCAAGTAGTATTCCATTGTATATATAAAATACATCTTCTTTATCCACTTATCAGTTGATGCACATTTGGGCTCTTCCCATAATTTTGGCTCTTGTTGATAACACCACTATAAACCTTGGGTTACGATGTGCCCCTGTGAATCAGCACTCCTGTATCCTTTGGATAAATTTCTAGTAGACCAGCAGATATTTCTGAAGATGCCGGTCAAGATCTTAACTCTCCTTACCAAGTGTGAGTTCTTAATCTTTTTTGACAACTACATTCTTTACAACCTGGATGTTCTAAAGTTCTCGCAAAACCAAAGTCCTCTCTGACCGCTAGCCACCATCCAGACTTCCCACCTTTCTCTTCTCTGTCCGTGGTTAAGTGGGTGCCTTTCCAGTCATCTTCCTGTGGGCAGAAGTCCACAGGATCCTGTTGTCAACAGGACCATCCTGAATGTATTGGTAAATTTCTTTCACCTCTGGTATCTGAGGTATACCAGTATACCAGTATGCTTTATTTCCTTCTTTGCAACTGCTGTGCTGTACGTGATGGTACAGATACACCAAGGTTGATCCAGCCATCCACCCAGCACTGAACCTTTGGGTTGTCCTCTGACTCACTTTTATACGTGATACGATGACCACCGTGTTTCAGGCTTTCTGGGCTGATGTGGGCAAATGTTCTTCCACAGGAGACTGTGAAAAACAGAATGGCTCCATCCTAGGTAGGCGCATAGCATTACAGCTGACATGGTCTCCAGAGTGTTTCTAGCAATTGCCGGCTAGCCAATGCGTGAAAGTACTGTATTTCAGGTTTTGGCAATGTAATGGGTAGAAATGTTACTTCGTTTAAATTTGCATTTCTCTGTCGGCTAAGTAGGGTGAATGCCTCTTCATGTGATGGCTGGGTTCTTGGATTTGCTCTTTGAACTGCTCATTCATCACTACTGCCCACTTCTATTTTGGCTCATTTTTGTACTTCTAATTTTTAAAATCTTTAAATCCAAGTTTACACGTAGTGTAGAAATGACTTCAGGAGTAGAATTTAGTGATTCATCACTCACCTCTAACACCCAGTGCTCATCCCAACAAGAGCCCTCCTTAATGCCTGTCACCATTTAGCCCATTCCCACCCCCCATCTCCCCTCCCGGAACCCTCAGTTTGCTCTATTTGAAGAGTCATTTATGTGGGTACCTGGGTGGCTCAGTTGGCTGAGCGTCCGACTTGAGCTCAGGTCATGATCTCATGGTTCGTGAGTTTGAGCCCCACATTGGGCTCACTCCTGTCAGTGCAGAACCTGCTTTGCATCCTCTGTCACCCTCTCTCTGCCCCGACCTCTTCCTGCCCCTCCCCTGCTTGTGCGCTCTCAAAAACAAATTTAAAAAAAATAAAGATCTTAGGGTTTTCCTCCCTCTCTCCTTTTTTCCCTTTATTTATTTTATTTTATTTTATGTCATTTTATTTTATTTTATTTATTTTTCATAGGCATCTGAATATTTTTTTAATTTAATTTTTTTTTTAATTTACATCCAAATTAGTTAGCATATAGTGCAACAGTGATTTCAGGAATAGATTTCTTAATGCACCTTACCCATTTAGCCCATCCCCTCTCATGCACCCCCTCCAGTAACCCTCTGTTTTCTCCCCATATTTAAGAGTCTCTTATGTTTTGTCCCCCTTCCTGTTTTTATATTATTTTTGCTTCCCTTCCCTTGTGTTCATCAGCTTTGTGTCTTAAAGTCCTCCTATGAGTGAAGTCATATGGTATTTGTCTCTCTCTGACTTATTTTGCTTAGCATAATATCCTCCAGTTCCATCCACGTAGTTGCAAATGGCAAGATTTCATTCTTTTTGATTGCAGAGTAATACTCCATTGTCTATATATACCACATCTTCTTTATCCATTCATCCATCGATGGACATTTGGGCTCTTCCCATACTTTGGCTATTGTTGATAGTGCTGCTGTAAACATTGGGGTGTTTATGTCTCTTTGAAACAGCACACCTGCATCCCTATTAGGTAAATACCTAATAGTGCCATTGCTGGGTCATAGGGTAGTTCTATTTTTAATTTTTTGAGGAACCTCCATACTGTTTTCCAGAGTGGCTGTGCCAGTTTGCGTTCCCACCAGCAATGCCAAAGAGATCCTTTCTCCACATCCTCGCCAACATCTGTTGTTGCCATTCTGACAGGTGTGAGGTGGTATCTCATTGTGATTTTGATTTGTATTTCCTTGATGAGTGATGTTGAGCATTTTTTCATGTGTCAGTTGGCCATCTGGATGTCATCTTTGGAGAAATATCTATTCATGTCTTTTGCAAATTTCTTCACTGGATTACTTGTTTTTTGGGTGTTGAGTTTGATAATTTCTTTATAGATTTTGGATACCAACCTTTCATCTGATATGTCATTTGCAAATATCTTCTCCCATTCCATCGGTTGCCTTTTAGTTTTGCTGATTGTTTCCTTCACTGTGCAGAAGCTTTTTATCTTGATGAGGTCCCAATAGTTCCTTTTTGCTTTTGTTTCCTTTGCCTCCAGAGACGTGTTGAGTAAGAAGTTGCTGCGGGCAAAGAGGTTTTTGCCTGCTTTCTCCTCAAGGATTTTGATGGCTTCCTGTCTTACATTTAGGTCTTTCATCCGTTTTGAGTTTATTTTTGTGTATGGTGTAAGAAAGTGGTACAGGTTCATTTTTCTGCATGTTGTTGTCCAGTTTTCCCAGCATCATTTGCTGAAGAGACTGTCTTTATTCCATTGCATATTCTTTCCTGCTTTGTCAAAGATTAGTTGGCCATATGTTTGTGGTTCCAACTCTGGGTTCTCTATTCTGTTCTGTTGATGTGAGTGTCTGTTTCTGTGCCAGTACCATACTGTCTTGACGATTACAGCTTTGTAATATAGCTTGAAGTCTGGGATTGTGATGCCTCCTGCTTTGCTTTTCTTTTTCAAGATTGCTTTGGCTATTCAGGGTCTTTTCTGATTCCATACAAATTTTAGGATTGTTTGTTCTAGCTCTGAAGAATGCTGGTGCTATTTTCATAGGGATTGCATTGAATATGTATATTGCTTTGGGTTGTATTGACATTATAACAATATTTGTTCTTCCTATCCAGGAGCATGGACTATTTTTCCATTTTTTTGTGTCTTCTTCAATTTCTTTCATAAGGTTTCTATAGTTTTCAGTGTATAGATTTTTCACCTCTTTGGTTAGGTTATTCCTAGGTATTTTATTGGTTTTGGTGCAATTGTAAATGGGATCAATTCCTTGATTTATCTTTCTGTTGCTTCATTGTTGGTGTATAGGGATGCAACTGATTTCTGAGCATTGATTTTATATCTTGCCACTTCGCTGAATTCGTGGATCCGTTCTAGCAGTTTTTTGGTGGAATCTTTTGAGTTTTCCATATAGAGTATCATGTCATCTGCAAAGAGTGAAAATTTGACCTCCTCCTGGCTGATTTGGATGCCTTTTATTTCTTTGTGTTGTCTGATTGCTGGGGCTAAGACTTCCAGTACTATGTTGAAAAGCAGTGGTGAGAGTGGACACCCCTGTCTTGTTCTTGACCTTAGGGGGAACGCTTTCAGTTTTTCCCGAGGATGATATTAGCGTCGGGTCTTTCATACATGGCTTTTATGATCTCGAGGTATGCTCCTTCTATCCCTTCTTTCTTGAGTGTTTTTATCAAGAAAGGATGCTGTATTTTGTCAAATGTTTTCTCTGCATCTATTGAGAGGATCATGTGGTTCTTGTCCTTTCTTTTATTTATTTTTTTTTACTTTTTTTTTTTTAACATTTATTTATTTTTGAGACAGAGAGAGACAGAGCATGAACGGGGGAGGGTCAGAGAGAGGGAGACACAGAATCTGAAACAGGCTCCAGGCTCTGAGCTGTCAGCACAGAGCCCGACACGGGGCTCGAACTCACAAACCTCGAGATCATGACCTGAGCCGAAGTCGGCAGCTTAACCGACTGAGCCACCCAGGCACCCCGTTTTTTATTTTTTATTTTTTAACATTGTCCCTTCTTTTATTGATCTGATGAATCACATTGATTGTTTTGCAGATATTGAACCAGCCCTGCATCCCAGGTATAAATCCCCTAAGTCGTGGTGAATAATTTTTTCAATGTATTGTTGGATCAGGCACACTAATATCTTGTTGAGGATTTCTGCATCCATGTTCATCAGGGATATTTGTCTATAGTTCTTTTTCATGGGGTCTTTGCCTGGTTTTGGAATCAAGGTAATGCTGGCTTTATAGAAAGAGTTTGGAAGTTTTCCTTCCATTTCTATTTTTTGCAACAGCTTCAAGAGTATAGGTATTAACTCTTCCTTAAATGTTTGGTAGAATTCCCTTGGAAAGCCATCTGGCCCCGGACTCTAGTTTTTTGGGAGGTTTTTGGTTACTAAATCAATTTCTATATGGGTTATGGGTCTGTTGAAGTTTTCTATTTCTTCTTCTTTCAGTTTTGGTCATGTATACATTTCTAGGAATTTGTCCTTTTCTTCCAGATTGCCCATTTTATTGGTGTATAATTGCTCATAATATTCTCTTATTATTGTTTTTATTTCTTCTGTGTTGGTTGTGATCTCCTCTTTCATTCTTGATTTTATTTATTTGGGTCCTTTCCTTTTTGATCAAACTGGCTAGGGGTTTATCAGTTTTGTTAATTCTTTCAAAGAACCAGCTGCTGGTTTCATTGACCTGTTCTGGGTTTTTTTGTTTGTCTGGTTTTTGGTTTTTGGTTTCAATAGGATTCATTTCTGCTCTAATCTTCATTATTTCCTGTCTTCTGCTGGTTTTGGGTTTTATTTGCTCTTTTTTTCCCAGCTCTTTAAGGTGTAAGGTTAGGTTGTGTACCTGAGACCTTTCTTCGTTCTTTAGGAAGGCCTGGATTGCTATATATTTCCCTCTTATGACCCCGTTTGCTGCATCCCAGAGGTTTTAGGCTGTGGTGTCATCATTTTCATTGGCTTCCATGTACTTTTCAATTTCCTCTTTAACTTCTTGGTTAGCCCATTCATTCTTTAGTAGGATGTTCTTTAGTCTCCAAGTATTTGTTATTTTTCCAAATTTTTTCTTGTGGTTGATTTTGAGTTTCATAGTGTTGTGGTCTGAAAATATGCACGGTATGATCTTGATCTTTTTGTACTTGTTGAGGGTTGATTTGTGTCCCAGTATATGATATATTCTGGAGAATGTTCCACATGCACTGGAGAAGAATGTATATTCCTCTGCTTTAGCATGAAATGTTCTGAATGTATCTGTTAAGTCCATCTCTTCCAGTGTGTCATTCACACACTGGTATTTCCTTGTTGATTTTCTGTTTAGATGATGTGTCCATTGTTGTTAAGTGGGCTATTTAAGTCCCCTACTATTATGGTATTATTATCAATGAGTTTCTTTATGTTTGTGATTAATTGATTTATATATTTAGGTGCTTTCACATTTGGAGCATAAATGTTTACAATTGTTAGGTCTTGTTGATGGATATACTCCTTAATTATGATATAATGACCTTCTTCATCTCTTGTTACAGTCTTTATTTCAAAGTCTAGATTGTCTGATGTAGTATGGCTGCTCCGGCTTTCTTTTGTTGACCATTAGCATGATAGATGGTTCTCCATCCCCTTACTTTCAATCTGAAGGCATCTTTAGGTCTTAAGAGGGTCTTTTGTAAACAGCATATAGATAGATCTTGTTTTCTTAACCATTCTGTTACCCTATGTCTTGATTAGAGTTAGTCAGTTGATGTTTAGAGTGAGTACTGAAAGATATGAATTTGTAGCCATTATGTTTCTTGTAGAGTTGGAGTTTCTGGTGGTGTTCTCTGGTCCTTTCTAGTCTTCGTTGCTTTTGGCCTTTTTTTTTTTTTTTTGTCTTTTCTCCCCCTCAGAGAGTCCCCTTAAAATTTCTTGCAGGGCTAGTTTAGTGGTCATGAATGCGTTTAATTTTTGTTTGTCTGGAAAACTTTTAATCTCTCCTATTTTGAATAACAGCCTTGCTGGATAAAGAATTCTTGGCTTCATATTTTTCTGATTCAGCACCTTGAATACATCCTGCCACTCCTTTCTGGCCTGCCAAGTTTCTGTGGACAGGTCTGCTGCAAACCTGATCTGTCTTCCCTTGTAGGTTAAGGACTTTTTTCCCTTGCTGCTTTCATGGTTCTCTCCTTGTCTGAGTATTTTGTGAATTTGACTATGATATACCTTGTTGATGGTCGGTTTTTGTTGTCTGTGCTTCCTGGATTTTGATGTCTGTGTCTTTCCCCAGGTTAGGAACGTTTTCCACTATGATTTGCTCACATAACCCTTCTACGCCTTTTTCTCTCTCTTCATCTTCTGGGACCCCTATGAGCCAGATGTTGTTCCTTTTTAATGAGTCACTGATTTCTCTAATTCTTAAATCATGCTCTTTTGCTTTAGCATTCCTCTTTTTTCTGCTTCATTATTCTCCAGAAGTTTGTGCTTTGTTATCGCTGTTCTGCCTCATCCATCGTTGCTGCCGTGGCATCCATTCGAGGTTGCAGCTCAGTTATAGAATTTTTTATTTCATCCTGACTAGGTTTTACTTTTTTAAATCTCCTCAGAGAGGGATTATAATCTATTTTTGACTCCAGCTAGTATTCTTATTATCATGATTCTAAATTCTGGTTCAGACCCCTTGCTTGTATCTGTGTTAAGTCCCTGGCTGTCGTTTCTGCCTGCTCTTTCTTTTGGGGTAAATTCCTTCATTGCATCATTCTGAGGGAAGAAAAGGAATTAATAAGGTAAAAAAAATTAAAATTAAAACAATTAAAAAAATACACTGGCCCACAGGCACATGCACATGCGCGCGTGCGTGCACGCACACACACACACACACACACACACACACACACACAAATCAAATAAATGATGCTAGATCCTAGGTGCGTTTAGGTCTGGGTGTTGAAAGGAGCTTGACAGATGAGAGAAAAAAAGAAAAAAAATATATATATATATAAAGGAAAACGTTTGAAAAGTTGAAAAAATGAATACAGTGAAGTAGAATAAAATGAAATGATGGAAGTAAAATAGAATTTGAAAATTTCACAATCAAGTAAAAAATATATTAGAAAAAAATTTAAAATATTTTTAATAAAAATTGAAAATAAAAATTTTTTCTGTTTTCAAGAAAAAAGAAACGAAAAAGAAAAAAAATTGAATAGATGGTCCAGTGAACAGACTGAAATGTGATTGGAATTACATCATTTTCCCCTAGAAGTCTAACCAGGAAGCACTTTATAGTCCATAAACTAAGCAGATGGAGAGACTTGTGTTCTTGAAGAGGGAGGTTGGCCCAGTGGGTGGGGCTTAGTGTAATGACTTCATTCTCCACTAGATGGCGCTGCTCAGTTTATTGGACAGGACTGTTGTGGCATTTGCAGGTGTGTACGCTCATGCGCGGGAGCAGTGAAAATGGCACCAACCAATTACCTAGTCTCTAGTATCAGAACTGTGTTCTCCCTGAGCAGCAATCGCATACCTGGCCTTTGTCTCTGCCTTTTTCCGCTCCTGCTTTTACACTGTTACCAAGCCATCAGGTTGCCAGGCGGCACCTCCTTCCTGAGTTTTATCTCCGTTGTGGCTGTGTTTCCCGACCCCTCACTTCTGAGGGACTGCGGCTCGGACCCCCTCAGATCCTCTGCCCCAGGGACTCCCTGAGCAATGGCCGGGTGCCAGCCTCACCCAGAAACATTCTGGGGACCTGCTGATGCCCAGAGACTGTGGCTGGGCACCAGCTCGCCCCAGGAAAAGTTCACGCGGTTGTGTAGCATTGGTGTTTCAGGGATCATGGAAAATCACAACACGCATCTGGCCACAGTCTTCGCCTTTAATGACCTTGTTCCAGCACCAGCAAATGTGGTTGTTCTCCAGGGTCTGCTGGGACTGGGTGGCCACACAACCCCCACCAGATGTCCTCCAGCAGGGGCACCACCTCTCCCCATGTAGCCTGAGGATAACTGGCCTTCACTCTGCTCCTGGGGATCCGCCCTTCCCACCAGAGCCCCACCAGGTAACAAGCTGCAGAGTTTCAGACTCTGCCATCCCCTGTTTTTAGAGTCTTAATGGAATTTCTCCTTTCTTCCTTTTTAATTCGGTCCCTGCAGCTGTTTCCACTTTTCTACTTTCTGTCCAGCTCCTTTTTCAGGGGGGAGGAGTGCTTTTCCAACACTGTTTTCTTTCTAAAATTCCATATATGCATGAAATTATTTGAAAAACTTTTTTTTTTATTTTTTTTAAATTTTTTTTTCAACGTTTATTTATTTTTGGGACAGAGAGAGACAGAGCATGAACGGGGGAGGGGCAGAGAGAGAGGGAGACACAGAATCGGAAACAGGCTCCAGGCTCTGAGCCATCAGCCCAGAGCCTGACGCGGGGCTCGAACTCCCGGACCGCGAGATCGTGACCTGGCTGAAGTCGGACGCTTAACCGACTGCGCCACCCAGGCGCCCCTGAAAAACTTTTTTAATGTTTATTTTTTAGAGTGAGCAAGAGAGAACACAAATGGAGGAGGGGCAGATAGAAGGGGACAGAGGATTCAAAGAGGGCTCTGCAGTGACAGCAGATAGCCTGATGTGGAGCTCAAGCTCACAAACCATGAGATTATGACCTGAACCGAAATCACAAGTTGGGATGCTCAATCAACTGAGCCACCCAGGTGCACCTGAGTGAAATAATTTTTCAACATAAGAGGCTTTATCCCTTTTTCCCCTCAAATGAAATGTATATAATTATTTTGGATTGCTTGTCACATGTGTTAATATCTTCTGGGGAATGTTCCTTGCCTTTGAACTTTTCTTTTTTTCTTTTTTTTTTTTACTTTTTGAAGATTTTACTTTTGAGTAATCTCTATGCCAAATATGGGGCTTGAACCCACCACCTTGAGATCAAGATTCACACCTTGTACTGATTGAGCCAGCCAGGCACCCCTGAACTGTGCTTTTCTTCTGTGGAACCCTAATGTCCTCATATGCTCACAAATACCAGTCTTGTCTTCCATGGCTTTTAAAACCTTTTATTTGTAAAGGGTTTTAAAACCCTAAAGTCCTCAACATTTGTTCATTTTATTGTAATAGTTTTCGTTTTTATTAAAACTTAGTTCTGTGGGTCATGAGGTAGGGCTCCAACCTTTTGTTTTGTTTTGTTTTGTTTTGTTTTTTAAATAAGTACACCCAATTGTCTCTACACAAGTTACAGAAGAATCTTTTTCTGCTTCTGTGAAATCCCTCCTTTAACACAATACCCCCCCCCCACACACACACACCTGGGTCTGTGTTGTCTTTCATAGTTACGTATATTTCTGCTTTGTAATCTCTTTTTGGTATCTGGTGAGAGCAGTCTCATTTGTTTATGTTTTCCCAAAACTGGTCCCGGGTCTTGTTTTGAATTTCAGAATAATCTTGTCAAACTCCATGAAAAATGTTCCTGGGACTTTAACAGGGACTGTATTACATTTATGAAATGACTTGGGAAGAAAGGACTTGCATTCTTGTGATCATCTTCTCCTTCATGAACACATACCATCCCATTAATGAGGCTTTTGGTAATCAGGAGAGCTTGATCCTGGTCTCCTTAACCTCTTTTTTTAAGTTTCATTGCTACTCAATTCTTAAATTTTCTATCGTGTCTTTTGGGTGTTTCTACCATCTGCCCACTTTGTTCTCATTTATAAATGGTATGTAAATTTCTTCCTAGGATTGTATTCTATGTTGTAGACTTTGTTTCTGATTATTGGAGTTGTTATGTGTGTTACAGCCTCCAGTATAAGCCTGAAAAATAGTAATCCCATGAATCTGTGTACCTAACTTGTACAAAATTCTATTGGGGGCCCATTTTAAAGCTATTCAGCTTCATTGACTGGAGGGTTAATTCTTAGGTTGACCTCCCACTGCTCTATCTTTTACAGCTTTGTATTGTGTTGTAATATGATGGTTTAGACCACACTTGTTAATGTTTTTCTTGACTATTGCCTTAATCTTCCAGTAATGCCTTTTCCTCTGCTTTATGTACAAATAACAGCTTGGCTGGGTGTAAATTGTTAACTCAAGGCTTCTCTCAAACTCCTTCAGATTTTGTGTTACTCTTAACTTTTCTTGGAGAAAAGTCTGTGGCCTATTGTGGTTAACCTTCATTTTATCTTCCTGGATGTTCTCAGAATTGCGCCTTCTAACCTAGAAACTTGGGGCTTTTCAGTTTCTTGGGAAAACCATCCATTCTAGGACCCATTCTTATTTCTTCTCTTCCTTGTTTGTTGCCTCCTTTGCTTTCTGGCCTTTGGCATCTTGCTCTTTGTTGGATAAATGAATTAACATCAACTCTGATGGTGACCACCATGCTGTGGTTTCACTGAACCCAATCAGCTCCCCTCTGCTGTAATGAGGGACTCTCCAGGCATGGCTGTATTTAGACAAGAAAGATTTAAGGTCTTTCTCAGTGCCACGAACCTTTAAAAACTAAGACTGAGGACTGACCGTGGCATCTATTTACACATCTCTAACGGTTTGAGGGCCCTGTGCCACATCTGCCATGTCACCATGGTCCTGCATTGAAGGAGTCCCCTCCTCGTTCAATGCCTCGTTTACACAAGGCAAACTAAGGATTGTCTGTAGCATCTGGAAATGTGATGACTCCAAGAGAAGGCAGAGGCTAGGTTTCTTAACTCCTGGTTCTCAACTTGGCTGATCACTTAGGAAGGTTCCCAGATGATTCAAAATATCCTTGCCGGGGAATGTTCCTCCAGTGTGCTTACCGGAAGTGCACTGGTGTCCAGAGAAGGCAGGATCACCTGGTGGTCAGGAGCACAGGCTCTGGACCCCGAATGCCCACTGTGTACCTCGTGCCTCTATTTCTATGTGAGGTAATAGTACCTCCCCACGAGATGGTGAGGAGTAGATGAATCCATGTGCTGTGGACTGAATAGTCTTCTCCGTGAGACAAATTCCTAGCCCCCAATGTGACCATATTTGGAGACAGACCTTTAAGGAGGTACTTAGAGTTACATGAGGTCCTGAAAGTGTGGCTCCAATCACTACAACTGGTGTCCTTCTAAGAAGAGACGAGGACCACACCACACAAGGGAAGGGCTGTGTGAGCTCACAGTGCTTCTCTAGGAAGCAGCTCTCTGGCACCTTGATCCTGGACTTCCAGCCTCCAGGTCAATGAGAACCTGCCCACTGTATGCACCCAATACATTTGGGCCACTTTTAGTTACTCTAGCTCTTGTCATTATTTATTCCATCTTTGGGGCCAGAAATAAATAAATTGCATTTGGACCACTTACCCCCTTTTGCCAGTCCTTCTCTGTTGAGTATCTGAGTATCTCCCATTGGATAACCTCCCACATGGACTGTGAAGTTACTTGTGTGTGTTAGATAACTTGGGTCATTGAAGATGCAGACCATGGTCATGGACTTTTCCTGTTGGAAGGAGTCACACTTGACCAGGAAATGTGAACTGTGTCCCTGAGAAACTGGGTGTCATGCATGCCCAGATCCCAGTCCACACTGTGAAACATGCATGAGATTTCAGAATCGGGGTTCTTGCGCATCTGTGGTTACAGACTGGTATTTCATGAGCTTGCCACAACCCACATGTGTGCCTCAGAAGCAAACTGCTGAGTGTGGCTGCACCTTTGCTCCTGAGACACCAAGATGCTTTGAAGTTTCTCTGTAGATCATGTACACTAGACACAGCAGCCACAGGAAGTTTTCTGGTGAGCCAGCGGTGGTGTGGGGTGTAGAAAAACATGAGCAGCAGTCCCATATGTCTGTCCTTGAGGTCAAGGGCGCAGGCACCCAAGTGTGTGCTAGGTTACAGAACTAACCCCTCCTGGTCTACACTGTTCCCCTTGGAGTAATGACCTTCCTGATTTCCTGCCTCTCTGGCTTCCCTTGATCTTCACCAAAAGGCCAAGAAGTGATCTTGTCCTTCTGGCTTGAGGGTGATGTTCATTTAAGGTACAACTTGTACCCTAATGATCAAATCTTAAGGTTAAGAGATTTGAACCCCAAGCACCATCTAGCCAGGGACTTTTGGGGGAGCTCCTTGGGTCTTTCCATTCCCACCTCCACTACAGCAGCTCCCTTGTCAACTTTAAATATTGTGGTGTGGACCCTGAAGTCAGCTGGACGTCTTCTTGCCCTTAAGATCCAGACGAGGTGGATTTTTTTGAACCCCTGTTCCACGTCTGGAAGTACCCTGCAAAGTCAAAAGAAAGCTGGAGTGGCCATACTTATATCAGACTAGATTTTAAACTAAAGGCTGTAACAAGAGATGACGAAGGGCATTATATAATAATTATGGGGTCTATCCATCAAGAATACCTAACAGTCATAAATATTTGTGCACCAAATTTGGCGGCACCCAAATACGTAAAACAGTTACAAATATAAGCAATCTTACTGGTAAGAATACAGTAATTGCAAGGGACTTGAATACTTCACTTACAACAATGGGCATATCATATAGACAGAATTTCAATAGAGAAACAGTGGCCATGAATGATACATTGGACCAGATGGACTTGAAAGATATAGTCACAACTTGTCATCCTAAAGCAGCAGAACACACATTCTTCTCGAGTGTACATGGAACATTCTCCAAGATCACATACTAGGTCACAAAACAGCCCTCAATAAATATAAAAGAATTAATCATACCATGCACACTTTCAGATCATAACTCTATGAAACTTGAAATCAACCACAGGAAAAAGTCTGGAAAACCTCCAAAAGCATGGAGGTTAAAGAACATCCTACTAAAGAATGAATGGGTCAACCAGGCAATTAGAGAAGAAATTTAAAAAATATATGGAAACAAATGAAAATGAAAACACAGCAACCCAAACCCTTTGGGACGCAGCAAAGGCAGTCCTAAGAGGAAAATGCATTGCCATCCAGACCTATCTCAAGAAACAAGAAAAATCCAAAACACAAAATCTGACAGCACACCTAAAGGAACTAGAAGCAGAACACCAAAGAAACCCCAGCAGAAGAAGAGAAATGATAAAGATCAGAGCAGAAACAAACTATTTAGAATCCAGAAAAAAAGAACAGATCAATGAAAGTAAGAGTTCTTTTTTTTTTTTTTTTTGAAAAAAATGAACAAAATTGATAACCCCCTAGCCAGACTTCTCAAAAAGCAAAGAGAGAGGATCCAAATAGATAAAGTCACAAATTAAAATGGATTTATCAGGGCACCTGGGTGGCTCAATCAGTTAAGTGTCCAACTTCAGCTCAGGTCATGATCTCACAGTCTGTGAGTTCGAGCCCCGCATCAGGCTCTGTGCTGACAGCACGGAGCCTGGAGCCTGCTTCAGATTCTGTGTCTCCCTCTGTCTCTGCCCCTCCCCTGCTCATGCTCTGTCTCTCTCTGTCTCAAAAATAAAAATGAAAACTTTTTTTTAAAAATTAAAAAAAAATAAAATGGATTTATCATGACCAATTCCTTGGTGATCCAAGCATTTATCAGATAATACTCTGAAAAATTATATGCCAACAAACTGGATAACCTGGAAGAAATGAACAAATGCCTAGACACCCACACACTACCCGAACTCAAACAGGATGAAATAGAAAATTTGAACAGACCCATAACTAGTGAAGAAATGGAATGAGTTATCAAAAATCTCCCAACAGATGAGAGTCCTGGGCCAGATGCTTCCCTGGGGAATTCTATCAGACATTTAAAGCAGAGTTAATACCTATTCTTTACAACCTGTTCCAAAAATAGAAATGAAAGGAAAACTTCTGGACTCATTCTATAAGGCCAACATTCCTTTGATTCCCAAACCAGACAGAGACCCCACAAAAAAGAATTATAGACCAACATTCCTGACGAACATAGATGCAAAAATTCTCAACCAGATACTAGCAAATCAAATTCAACAACATATAAAAAGAATTATTCACCATGATCAAGTGAGATTCCTTCCTGGGCTGCAGGGCTGGTTCAATATTTGCAAATCAGTCAATGTGATACATCACATTAATAAAAGGAGAAGAACCATGTGATCCTGTCAATAGATGCAGAAAAAGCACTTGACAAAATACAACATTCTTTCTTGATAAAAACCCTCAAGAAAGTCAGGATAGAAGGAACGTACTTAAACATCATAAAAGCCATACATGAAAATCCCACAACTAATATAATCCTCAATGGGGAAGAACTGAGAGTTTTCCCCCTGAGATGGGAACAAGACAGGAATGTCCACTCTCACCGCTGTTGTTTAACATAGTGTTGAAGTCCTAGCATCAGCAGTCAGACAACAAAAGGAAATAAAAGGCATCAAAATGGGCAAAGAAGAAGTCAAACCTTCAGTTTTCACGGATGACATGATACTCCACATGGAAAACCTGAAAGACTGCACTAAAAGGCTGCTAAAACTGATACATGAATTCAGCGAGGTCACAGGGTAAAAAATGTACAGAAATCGGTTGCATTTTTATACACCAATAATGAAGCAACAGAAAGAGAAATAAGCTGATCCCATTCAAAATTGCACCAAGAACCATAAAATACCTAGGAATAAACCTATGAAAGATATAATAGACCTATATGCTGAAAGCTATAGAAAGCTTATGAAGGAAACTGAAGAAGACACAAAGAAAAGGAAAAACAGGGGCACCTGGGTGGCTCAGTTGGTTAAGCATCTGACTTCGGTTCAGGCCATGATCTAATGGTCCATGAGTTCAAGCCCCACATCAGACTCTGTTCTTACAGCTCAGAGCCTGGAGCTTGCTTTGGATTCTGTGTCTACCTCTCTCTTAGTCCCTCCCCCACCCATGCTCTGTCTCTCTCTCTCTCTCTCTCAAAAAGAAACATTAAAAAATTGAAAAACATTCCAAGTTTATGGATTGAAAGAATATTGTTGATATGTCAATACTACTGAAAGCAATCTACACAGCCAATGCAATCCCAATCAAAATTCCATTGGCATTCTTCTCAAAGCTAGAAAAAACAGTCCTAAAATTTATATGGAACCACAAAAGACCCCGAATAGCCAAAGTAATATTGAAGAAAAAAACCAAAGTGGGAGGCATCACAGTCCCAGTCTTTAGCCTCTACTACAAAGCTGTAATCATCAAGACAGTATGGTATTGGCACAAAAACAGACACACAGACCAATGGAATAGAATAGAGAATCCAGAATTGTACCCACAAATGTATGGCCAACTCATCTTTGACAAAGCAGGAAAGAGCATCCAATGGAAAAAAAGACAGTGTTTAGCAAATGGTGGTGGGGGAGACCTGGACAGCAACATGCAGAAGAATGAAACTAGACCACTTTCTTACACCAAACACAAAAATAAAAACTCAAAATGTATGAAAGACCTAAATGTGAGACAGGAAGCCATCAAAACCCTGGAGGAGAAATCAGGCAACAACCTCTTTGACCTCAGCCACAGCAATTTCTTGCTCGACATGTCTCCAAAGGCAAGGGAATTAAAAGCAAAAATGAACTATTGGGACCTCATGAAGATAAAAAGCTTCTCCACTGCAAAGGAAACAATCAACAAAACTAAAAGGCAACCGATGGAATGGAAAAAGATATTTGCAAATTACATATTGGATAAAGGGCTAGTATCCACAATCTGTATAGAACTTAAACTCAACACCCCCAAAAAAAAAATCCAGTGAAGAAATGGGCAGAAAACATGAATAGACAGTTCTCTAAAGAAGACATCCACATGGCCAACAGGCACATGAAAAGATGCTCAATGTCACTCATCATCAGGGAACTACAAATCAAAACCACAATGAGATACCTCCTCACACTGGTCAGAGTGGATAAAATGAACAACTCAGGAGACTACAGATGCTGGTGAGAATGTGGAGAAATGGCAACCCTCTTGCACTGTTGGTGGGAATGCAAACTGGTACAGCTGCTCTGGAAGACAGTGTGGAGGTTCCTCAAAAAATTAAAAATAGATCTACCCTATGACCCAGCAATAGCACTACTAGGAATTTACCCAAGGGATACAGGAGTGCTGATGCCTAGGGGCACATGCGCCCCAATGTTTATAGCAGTGCTTTCAACAATAGCCAAACTCTGGAAAGAGCTTAAATTTCCATCAACTGATGAATAGATACAGAAGATATGGTTTATACATACAAAGGAATAATACTTGGCAATGGGAAAACATGAAACTATGCCACTTGCAGCAACGTGGATGGAACTGGAAGGTATTATGGTGACTGAAATAAGTCAGTCAAAGAAAGACAGATAACCTATGTTTTCACTCATGTGTGGATCTTGAGAAATTGAACAGAAGACCATGGGGGAAGAGAAGGGGAACAAAAAGAGTTACAAACAGAGTGAGAGGGAGGCAAACCATAAGAGACTCTTAAATACAGAGAACAAACTGAGGGTAGAAGGAGGGGTGGGGGAGAAGGAAAATGGATGGTGGGCATTGAGGGCACTTGTTGGGATGAGCACTGGGTGTTATATGTAAAGCAATCTGACAATAAATTGTATTTAAAAACAGAAAATGTACCCTACAAAACTTCCCTATATCTTCAGAGTTTTCCTCTGGGCTCATGATGACCTCTTCTGATTCTTGAGCCTCTATCCCAGTCTTACTGGGCTGACTTGTTCAGCAGGAAGCCTGGGCTACCTCATGTCTCACGCCAAGAACCTCAAACAAGTGAACTTCTGTGGTGTTGGAGATATACAAGCCCTTTCTTCCCAACCGTGGCTGGAAATAGCATCCATCGTCTAACGTGAAGGCTCCCCCTCCTGAATCCTTGTGTCCTGGGGCCAGCCTCCCCTTTTCCACCTCCCTGTATGGACCGTCTTCTCTAGGCAGCCGATCCCTTGTTGCACTGCTGTACCCTTCCTCAGTCAAGCTCCCCCACCCAAGCGCCCTGCCCGCGGCCTCCCAGTGTGGACCGGCCATGGCAGGTGGCCCCGCTTGGTGCGCAGGCCCAAGGCGGCTTTCCAGGTGGGGACCACAAACTGACAGCTAAGGGCATTGCCACGGATACCAGGGTCGCTTATGCTCCATCCTCAAGACTGTTCTTCCAACTAAACTGGGGTCACCAAGCCCGTGTCCTCGTCCTTGTCCTGCCCCTTCCCCCAAAGCACCAGAGCAGATGGTGGTCATTTTCTCCCTCACCTGCACCCCTCCTAACTAACACACCTCTTCCCTCACTGGTGCCTCACCCCGCAGATGGTAAACGACAACCCCTGTGCCCTGACACATGTGCCTCTGGGGACAGGGACATGCAGCAGCTTTAAGGAGTACAGAACAGCTTTTGGAGACTCCCAGTAGGACCTGGTGAAGCCCCTGCAGTAAAAGGGATGTGCCAAGAACCTCCAACAAGACCCCACCTGCCTCTTTCATCGCCCCACCCACCCACAGTCCTTGCGAGCAGCCACCACGACTGTCCCCTTGGTCCATCCGTGAGTCTTGTCCTCTGCCGGCACCTGTCCTGTCCTGTCCCCTTCTGCAAGGATGCTGTGGTGGCCTCCTCCATGGTCTGCTTGCCACCAGCACATGGGCTGGGTGACCCTGGTGCCACCAGCACTTCCATCGCTCCGTCTGGGGTCTTGTGTTCCCATAGCACCCAGCACCAGGGAGCCTGGGAAGGTTCTGGGCGCGTTCATTTCCTGTTGCTGTAGGAGCAGACTGCCACCTTCACTGCAGCTGAAAAACTGTGAACTTCTCTTCCAGTTCTGTTGGGCACAAGTTTGAAACGAGGTCCCACTGTGCTCAAAACGAAGGTGTTGGCAGGGCTGCGTTCTCTTCTCAAGGTTCATTTCTTGGCCCTTTCCTGCTTCTGGAAGCCACCTGTATTTCTTGGCTCTGGTCTTTCCTCCCCCGTAGCCCGTACACGCAGGTAGAATCCTCCCTGGGCCTCTCTGTCCCCTTCAGCCTCCCCCTTCTGTTCTACGGGCCCCTGCGATTATGTTGGGCACAGTAATTCTATCTGCATACTTCCTTCCCCCTCGCCACGTGCAGGACCTACCCACCACCCACCCCCGATTTGGGGATGGAGGCGCGGGTATCTTGAGGAGCTGTTTTTACACCTATCACAGTCTGTTGCTTGACTTAATTTTTGCCTGCGTGGCGTGCGTGAATGGGTCCTCTTACCTCGGATTTGCTGGAGGCATGTTTTGGGCTTAGAGGCAGCAATACCACACTCTTAAGAGTTGTTGACGTTGGGGGCGTCCTCCTGGCTTGGATCCCACGTGGGGGAAGCATGTGGGAAAAACACCAGATGTGCAGTCGAAAGCCCTGCATTTGAGTTTGGATCGATTGGCTGTGTGGCCCCGGACCCACGCTTACTGAATCTCCCTTGTCCCCTCAGAGTGCTTTCAAGAAGCGTGTCTTTGCCTGATGTAGCCGAACCAGGGAACAGGGAGTCTTGTGTGTGAGAATGAGTGCAGAAGGTCCCTGAGCTAAGCCATCGCACCTTTGAGAACTCTGCAGAACCAAGGCCCGGCTCTCTGCCTGGGCTTGGTGCTACGTTGATCCTCTGCCCAGAAAGGATGACGCACTGCGACCCTTGGAGCCGGGCCAGTTACGCATCACTAGTGTTCTCCACACAGCAACAACCCCTTAGCCATCCTCCAGGAGTGGATTTTTTGTTGTCTCAATAGGGCTTTCATCCGAAGGACAGTTTCACAGAGGCAGGCTTGCCATAGCCAAGCTCTACATGGAAGGCGGAATTCTGAAGGCTTTTATTAGCTCCCCTCGGGTGGAAATCTGTGGCCTCTGTAAAGCCTGCCACATGTGGTTGGGGAGGTGACCTTCAGCTCTAGGATGCCTTGTCAGTGCGACAGGTGGGAGATGGCATCCAAGCCCTGTTTCTCTCGCCCTGGCGAGGGTCCTGCATGGGTGCATGGGGCTGCCTCTGCCCGGGGAAAGGCTACCTTCTTTCTCCTTTGCACAAAGGCATGTTACAGGCGACTGAAGCTCTCCACGCGTGTAGGGTAGCATGGCAAGGTTCCCCCCAGTCTCCAACAGAGACCTGGAAAGCAAGCCTGCCCTACATCTACACAGACAGGGACCGTAAAGCGCTGTGGTTCGTATTTTGGGCCACATGTAGAAATGGACACGGGCATTCGTGTGCTTCAAAATAATGGGCTCTGTTTATAATTGATTTCCAAAGAGCAATGGGAAATTTACATACCGATGTCCCCAGACCTGAGGGTTCTCCTCACTTCCTTCCACCATAGCCTGCCGGGTCAGGTTTGTTCCTCATGGGCTGGGTGGGGCTGTGGGAGGATTTGTTATGGCCCAAACATGTCCCCTGAGGTCCCTGGGCAAGGAGGAGCCTGTCTCACCAAGCATGGGGTCCTGCCACGTCCCTCTCCCTAGGGGAGCCACACAGCCTGGGCTCCACAAAAACCTGTGTTTTACTCTGGGCTTGTAAGTCCCGAACCTGATGTACAATACGAAGCGTGACATCACCTCGCCAGCGGCAAAGCCGTTCCTCCCAGGAGCTAGGGGTCACTGTCACTAACTGAATGCCTTCATTAAGTGACTCCCAGGTGAGGCCCTCAGTGTGAATGTGTGGGTCAGCTTTTTCCACCTGTTAAAGCAAAGTGAATGTCGCAGAGACTTCATCAGTCTTGGGTGGTTAATCTCTCTGAGGCACTTAGAATAGTGCCCGGGACATCGTGCTCAGTAAGGGTGACCTGCTGTGACGAGGATCCTAGGATCCGGTGCACTCTCTGCATAGGAATCTCTGCTCGAGATGATCTGAAATCGTACAGGTGGCAACAGTATGTTTTCTTCCACTGAAAAGTTTATTTTGAGGGTGAGCGAACACAAGTGGGGGAGGGGCAGACAGAGAGACTCCCAAGGAGGCCTCCTGCTGTCAGTGCAGAGTCCGATGCAGGGTCAGTCTCAGGAGATCATGACCTGAGCCAAAATCGGGAGTCAGATGCTCAACCGACCGAGCCACCCAGGCGCCCCCTCTAATTGCCGAAGGGTATTGCAGTGTGAACATAATGTATTTACCGCTTCTTGGACATTTGGGTTGTGCTCAGCTTTGGGCTATTTGGACACAGCACCTTTATGCCTTTCTTGTACAAGACTGGTTTTAGATAGGGATCTTCATTTCTCGAGGGACTCTCTGGTCCTATTTTCGTTTTCCACACCTCCACTGGTGGTGGGGGAGGTGAATGGCTCCACGTCTGCCCATATGTGATGTTTACAGTCCTAGACCCTCCTCTGTAAAGGGGTCTTCAGGTCTTTTGTTCCTTTCTTTCTTTGTCTTTTTATTCGTATGTAATATTTGTTTATATGCCATAGATGTAAGTTCTTTGTCTGGTATATGTGTTATGACTTTCTTTTCTAGTTAATGGCTTACTTTATTTTTTTAACCAGTGTCCTTTGATGCATGGATATGTATATACATTTTTGATGAGGTATAGTTAAACGTTTTACAACTTTAGTGATTAGTTCTTTTTGCCTCTTGGCGAAGAACTCTTTATCTCAAGATCATGAAGTTATGCTCCTATGTTTCTTTTTTTAAAAATTTTTTTTAACGTTTATTTATTTTTGAGACAGAGACAGACAGAGCAGGAACGGGGGAGGGTCAGAGAGAGGGAGACACAGAATCCGAAATAGGCTTCAGGCTCCAAGCTGTCAGCACAGAGCCCGATGGGGGGCTCGAACTCACGGACCGCGAGATTGTGACCTGAGCCGAAGCCGGCCGCTCAACCGACTGAGCCACCCCTATGCTCCTATGTTTCTAGAATCTCTGTGGATGGCTTTGGTCCATCTTGTTCTAACCCTTGTGTGTGAAGTGATCTATGAATTCAAAGTTCCCTTCTGTTCTATAGAAATACCTAGTTGTTTCTGCACTGCTCGTTAATTGTCCTTTCCGCGTTAAATTGTCCGGCAACTTCTTTTCGGAACTTTATTTTGTAAGTGTGGGTCTATTTCACAGCTTGTCATTCTGTTGGTCTATTGGTCCTTATGTCAAGACTCTGCTTTCCAAAACTGTTTGGGTTGCTTTAGGTCACCTGTCTTCTCCTATAAAACTTACATTCATCTTGTCAGTTTCTACCATAAAATCTTGCTGTACTTTTTGAGATTGTTTTAGATCTGCAGGGGAATTGGAGAAGAAATTGACCTCTTAACAGTGAATTCTCCAACCCATGACAGAAGAGAGATCTTCATTTAGATCTTCTCTAGGGATGGGACATAATTTTCAGTGAAGCTTCTTCTAGCTCTTGGAATTTATTTGAGTGGTTTTTTTTTATGCTATTTTAAATGGTATTAAGTTTCATTTTTCAACTATTCACTGCCGATATCCTAGGAAAAAATGGATTTTTATCTTTTGACCTCCTTTCCTGCAGTATTGCTAAATTTGATTCTTATATCTAGTCAGGCTTTGTTCTGTTTTTGATAGAATGCTTAGGAGTTTTTACATACACAATGATCATAATTTATAAATAAAGTTTTAGCTCTTGCTAACTTTTGTGACTTGCATGTACTTCTCTTTATATTGCATTAGCTATGATCTCTAGTAAAATGTTAAATCCAGCTGGCCAGAACAGACTTCTTTTCCTTGTTCCCGATGTTAGGGGGGGAACACAGTCTTTTCACCAAATTATGATAGCTGTAGGTTTTTGTGGATACACTTTATCAGGTTTTCTGACAGTTGTCATAAGTGTATATTGATCGTTTTTCGAAGCTTTTTCTGCATCTATTGAAATAATTCTGTGGCCTTATTCCTTTATCTCTTAAGGTGATGAATTTTGTAATTTTCAGATGTTAAACCAATATTGTATTCCAGGATTAAACTTCACCTGATTGCAAGATTCAATTTTCTGAATATTTTGTTGAGAATGTTTGTGTATCTGTTCCCAAGCAATAGTGATCAGTAGCAGCTGTTTCTTGCAATGTCTCTGCTTGGTTTTGTGTTGGAATGATGCTGGCTTCTTAAAATGAGTTGGGAATATTCTTTCATGAAGGCGTTGGTATGGAATCCTTTTTGTCTGGTAAAATTCCTTAAATGATGGACAAAATTCACCAGTAGAGCCCTCTTGGCATGGAGTTTTCTTTGCGGGATGCTTTTAAATTATGGATTCAATTACTTTAATACATAAAAAAAAAAAAAAAAACAACAAAAAACTCTTGAGACTTTACATTTCTTCCTGGTCAGTTTTGGTAATTAGTTTAATTCCAGGAACATAGGGACTTAAAAAAAAAAAAAAAACAAACAACTTGTCAAACTTATTGAAACAAGTGTTCATAAAATTATTTTTAATGTCTATAAGACGGTAGTGACGTGTTTTCACTTGTAGTATTCCCTTTAGACTGTTAATCCTTCTAAGCTAGTAGCGTATTAACGTTAACTTTTTCAAAGAATCAACCTAAAAACCTTTCCCTGTTACGTTTTCTCTGTAACTGATTTCTATTCCCTGCTTTAGAAGGGAAGCTGCCCATGTCTTTGTTCTTCTGACGTTCCCATTGCACGGATGTTAGATGACTTGATTACCCCCCCCCCCAAGGGCCACCCAGGTGGCTGTTCTCTCTCTGCTTCAGTTTGGATCATTTCTTTTTTATTCGAGTGTAATTTACTTAGTGTTAGATTAGCGTCAGGTGTACAGTGACTCAGCATTGCTGTACGTGACTCAGCGCTCACCGCGGTAAGTGTTCCCTTCATTCCCTTCACCTATTGTACCCCTGCCCCCACCCACCTCCCCTCTGGCGACCATCCCTTGTCTCTACTTATGAGTCTGTTTTGTTTCTCTTCTCGTCTCTGTTCATTTGTTTCGTTTCTCAAATTCCACATAGGAGTGAAATCCTCTGCTATTTCTTTCTCTGACTTCTCTCACTTAACTTTAAACCTTATGGGTCTATCCATGTTGCAATTGGCAAGATTTCAGTTTTTTACGGCTGAGTGATGTTTCATCCTATACTTTACCCGTCTGTCTACGGATGGATGGATGCTTGGATCACTTCCGTATCTTGGCTGTTTTAAATAATGCTGCAGTAAACATAAGGGTGCCTTTATCTTTTTGATTTAGTGTTGTTTGTGTTCTTGGGGCACTCAGTAGGGGATTATTGGATCATAAGGTAGTTTTATTTGTACCTTTTTGAAGAACCTCCATACTGTCTTCCACGGTGGCTGTGCCACCTTGCATTCCCACCAACAGTGAGTGTGTGGTTTCTCCACATCCTCCCAATAATTACTTGTGTGTTTAAAAATGTTTTATTACTTATTTATTTTGAGAGAGAGTGAGCCTGAGAAGGGGAGGAGCAGTCAGAGAGGGAGAGAGAATCCCAAGCAGGTTCCATGCTCAACATAGAACCCAATGCAGGGTTTCATCCCATGACCGTGAGACCATGACCTGAGCTGAAATCAAGAGTTGGACGCTTAACAAACTGAGCCACCCAGGCACCCCTTTGTTGTTTTTTTTGATAATAGACATTCTGACATATGTCAGGTACATCTATTAAAATGGTCATACTTTTTTTTTCATTCTTTCTCTTATTGATATGATATATCACATTGATTTGTGAATATTGAATCACCCTTGCATCCTTGGAAGAAATCCCCCTTGATCATGGTGAATGGTGTTCTTTAATGTATTTTCGGATTTGTTTGGCTAACATTTTATTGAGGGTTTTCCCATCTATGATCATCAGAGATAGTGGCCTATAGTTTTCTTTTTGTGTAGTGTCCTTATCTGGTCTTATTATCTGGGTAATGCTGGCCACCTACAATGAATTTGAAAGCTTTGCTTCCTCTGTTTTGGAATAGTTTGAGACTAACAGCATAAGGTGGTCAACCCATTCATTGTTTGGTAGCATGTTCTTTAGGCTTCATGTATTTGTGTTCGTGGTTTTTTTTGGGGGGGGGGGGGAGTTGTTTGCTAGTTTTATACTGTTGTGCTCAGAAAAGATCCAGGATATGATTTCAGTGTTCTTGAATGAATTGAGATTTGTTTTGTGACCTAGCATGTGATCTATTCTGGAGAATGTTCCATGTGCACTCAAAAAGAATGTATGCCACTGTTTTGGGATGGAATGTTCTAAATGTGTCTGTTTCGTCCATCTGGTCCAGTGTATTGTTCAAAGTCCTTGTTCCCTTGTTGAGTTTTCTTTTTTTTTTCTTTTTTTTTTTTTTTTAATTTTTTTTTCAACGTTTATTTATTTATTTTTGGGACAGAGAGAGACAGGGCATGAACGGGGAGGGGCAGAGAGAGGGAGACACAGAATCGGAAACAGGCTCCAGGCTCCGAGCCATCAGCCCAGAGCCTGACGCGGGGCTCGAACTCACGGACCACGAGATCGTGACCTGGCTGAAGTCGGCCGCTTAACCGACTGCGCCACCCAGGCGCCCCAGCCCTTGTTGAGTTTTCTATCTGGATGATCTAACCATTGATGTAAGTGGGGTGTTGAAGAGCCTTAGTATTATTGTATTATTTTTTTCTTTTGTTTGTTAATAGTCGCTTTATGTATTTAGGTGTTCCTATGTTGGGTGTATATTTACGTTGTTATATTCTCTTGTTGGATTGTCCCGTTTGATTATGTAGTGTCTTTCTCTGGCTCGTGTGAAAGTCATTTTAAATGATAAAATATTGATATTTTATCAGATATCAGTATTGCTACCCCAGCTTTCTGTTTACTTAATAAATGGGTTTCCATTCCTTTACTTTCAATCAGCAGGAGTCTTTATTTCTAAAGTAGATCTCTTGTAGTCTGCATATAGATGGGTCTTTCTTTTTTATCCTTTCAGCCACCTTCTGTCTCTTGATTAGAACTTTCAGTCCCTTTACGTTTAGTTATTGATTGGCATATACTTACCGTCATTTTGTGACTTGTTTTATGGCTGTTTTGTCGTTCTTCCGTTCCTTTGCTTTTGCTCCTTTCCCTCATGGTTTGATGGCTTTCTTTAGTGATCTGCTTAGATGCCTATTTATTTTTTATGGAAGTATGACAGGTTTTTGATTTGTGGTTACCATTTGGTTCATATGTAACATCTGCCTGTAACAGTCTGTGTTAAGTTGATGGGTGCTTAAGTTTGAACCCCTTCTAAAAGCACATTTTTACCACTGCCCCACTGCACATCGTATGTATATGATGTCCTACTTCACATACTTTTATTTGATAAATCCCGTGAGTGATTTTTACAGGTAAAGTTGCATTTTTGCTTTAACCTCCGTACTGGTTTCCTAAGTGATTAGTCTGTTGTGTTTGCATTTGTGTGTGAATTTTTTTCCCTCTCATTTCCTTACCCTGCAAAGCCTTTAATTTCCACACAAAGAATTCCCTTTAACGTTTCTTGTAAGGCTGGTTTAATGGTGATGAACTCCTTTCATTTTTGTCTGGGAAACTGTTGATCTCCACTTCTATTCTGAAGTTTGGCCTTGCTGCACAGAGTATTCTTGGTTGCAGGTGTTTCCCATTCAGCCCTTTGTATATATCCTGCCACTCTTCTCTCGCCTGCAAAGTTTTTGCTGAACAGTCATCAGATAGCCTTATAGGATTTCCCTTATATGTAACGGTTTTCTTTTGTTGCTCTTAAAATCCTCTATCACTATTTTGGGTGGGGGCATTTTAATGGGTATATTTCTTCTGTGGACTTTCTTAGGTTCATTTTGTTGGGGGTTCTCTGTGCTTCCTAGATCTTGATGTCTGCTTCCTTCCCCAGGTTAGGGAAGTTTACAGCTGCTATTTCCCACTTTTCTCTCTTCCCAGGATCTCTGTACTGTGAATGTTATCACACTTGAAGATTTCATGGAGTTCTCTTAACCAACTCTCATTTATTACTCCGTTTTCTTTGTGATGTTCAGCTCTGTTACTTTCTGTTACTGTCTTCCACCTTGCTGATCTATTGTTCTGCTTCCTCTAGTCTACTACTGATTCCATCAAGTGTATTTTTAATTTCGGTCACTGAATTCTTCATCTGATTGGATCTTTTTAAAAATATTTTTGTTGAAGTTCTCACTGAGATCCTCCCCACCCTTAAGTCTATTATCTTTATGACCATAACTCTGGATTCTTCATCAGGTGTATTGTTAATCGGTTTCACTTAACTCACTTGCTGTGGGTTTGTCGTCTTCTGTCATTTGGGATCTATTCCTCTGTCTCCTCAATTTCCGTAACTCCATGTTTGCTTCTACGTGTGAGGAAAGTCAGCTACATCTCCTGATCTTGAAAGTAACAGCCTTATTAAGAAGAGATCCTGTGGTGTCCCTTAGCACAATGACCCTGCTCACCAGAACCAAGCACTTCAGGGCTTATGTGTGCCCTACTATTGTGGCTGAACCACATCCACCTTCAGTCCAGTCATCTGCAGTGGCCCCTTTTGTTGACATATCAGGCAGACTTGGGCCCCTGTGCTGTTAAGGAGCCAGTGTGAGGCTGCCTTAGACTTGTAGTTGGGTGATGTGAGCACTCAGACCAGATACCTGGCCCCAGTCCACCTGCTGAGGCTGCAGTCCCTAGTTAGCAGTATGCTTTCTCTGTACTGCCAGCTCTCCAGTGTGGCTGCTAGGACTGTGGGTACCCTGGCATATGTGCTTATCTTCCCCTCTTCCTGGGGGCAAGAGTCTCTTTGGAGTGGGTGGTCCTTGCCAGGGATGCTTACAGGACGCAATGCACAAGGAGCCACTTTAGAGGGATTCCTCCTGAATGGTGTAGGTTGGATGGGACAGATCTGCAGGGAAATGTAGAGGTGGGGGGTCTGCAATGTTAGCAAGGTCGGGGTTGGAGGTGTTCATGCTGGTTCCTGCAACTGTCAGGCTGTCTAGGTTGGGGGCAGGGTGGAGAACTGGGGCCTGCCAGCTCTTGTTGGAGAAATCTCAAGATCCTTGCCCCTTCAGGACATGCTCTGAGATTAATAAATAAATCTCCTTCTTACCCAAGGCACATGTTTCTATGTTGTATCTCAGCCCAGTTCTTTGTAACTGGCTCTTAAAGGATGGGACTCAGTTTCCTATTGTCCTCCAGCTCTCCAAGAGCTAAGCTCACCAATTTTTAAGTCCCCAGAGTTGTAAGCCCTCCTGATTAAAGAAATTCATCAAGTTAAGGCCCACTGGTTCTCAAAGCCAAATATTACAGGGACTTCCCTCCTCAGTCCAGGTCTCCATGTCTGGGATGCCTGGTGTTGGATCTGTTTTCTCCCTTCTCTTTGCTTACGGTATCCTTCCTGTTCATGGTTCATCTCCCCAGGGATTTAGGTCCCAAGTGTGTGTCAGCCCCCTCTACCTTTTTGACACGGCCTCCTGTCTGCAATTAACTGGGGAAGTTTGTTAATGCTGGTCTTCAAGTCATTTTGTGGGTTAGCTGCATTGACATGGGTGTTGTCTCAGTGTGTCCGTGGAATGAGTTGAACTTAGGATGCTCCTATTTTGCTATCTTCCCAGAAACCTGTAAAATTTCATTAAAAAAAATTAAGTGGCTTTAAAGGAAAATATTAGGTAAATAATGGTATACATGGATACAGCATTAGGCAGCAGGGCAGCTAAAGGATTAAAAAAAACCCCACTTTATTGAGAGATTTACATAACCTATAATTCACCTCTTTAACGTATATTTCAGTAGTTGGACACAATCTTTGTGATCTCTATCATCAGTATCTAATTTTAAAATGTTCCCTTCATTACTGCCCTTAGCAACCAACAATCTGTTTTCTGTCTCCATGAAACTGCCTCTTACGGACATTCCATGGAAATGGAATCGTACCGTATTTGTCCTTGAGCATCTGGCTTCTTCCACGTAGCTTGTTCTCAAGGTTCACCCATGTTGTATAGCGTGGCTGTGCTTTTTCTTCTCCTGGCCAACTAGTGTTCCACTGTATGGATGGACCACGTTTTGTTTAAACGTTCATCAGTTTATGGACCTGTAAGTTGTTTCTACTTTTTATTTTGGCTCATGGGAATGTTACGTGCCTTTGTGTATAAATTTTGTACCGGTGTTTATTTTTAGTTTTCCTGGGTGTATTCCTAGGTGAGAATAGTTGGGTTGAATAGAGACTATGTTTAATCTTGTGAGGAACTTCCAAATTTTTCCAAGCAGCCTGTTTCACAACCCCACCAGCAATGCATGAGCTTTCTTAATTCTCGAAATCCTTGCCAACATTTGCTGTCGTCTCTTCTATTTTAGCCATCCTGGTAAGTGTGGAGTGGTGTTTCACTGTGATTTCAGTTTGCATTTCCCTAATGACGAATGCTGTTGAGAATCTTCTCATGTGCTTAATGACCCTTAGTCTACTTTGGAGAAAGGGAGGATTTTGAATTAAGGTGCACATGGTGAATGAATTTGTAGTTTGGACTTCATATTGGATGGGACGGCCTTGCAAGCAGGATGCTGAGCACCTAATGCCTTTCCTGGCATACAGTAGTTCCTCAATTAAACATTACATTCTTCCCCATTAGCCTCACTTGTTCAAAGGGACTTTTCTTTGTGGAATCAAAATATGCCTTCCTGAAACTTGTACGTGTCAAGTTTTATCCACTCATTCATCAACCAATTCAACAAATACCTGGAACTCACCAGAGCAAGACCACCCTTTCCCTGGGGACAGCTGTCTGGGCGTCTGAAGCTAGCTGCCATGCTTTGCCTTAATCTTCTCTCCCCTGAGCTAAACCTCTGTTAATGCCTTCAGATATCAAGACATAGGCCCCCCAACCCCACATTATCTGGTGGACCTTTCCAGGATTTTCTCTAGCGTAATAATGTCTTGTTACACAATTTCACCTGCAAACAAGATCACCAAATAACAGGAGCCTAAGCCAGCTTGAGACCATCTCTGCTCTGCAGGTTGTTCGAGGGCCTGGGCTCTTCCTGTCTTGTTCCTCTGCCATCCCTGATGTATTGTTCTTGTCCTTGTGGCCCAAGAAAGTGTCCCCTCCTGGCCACATTTTAGCCAGCACGATGGGGAAAGAGGAGGACAAGTATCTCTCACTTGAAAGAAATCGCAAACATGGGGTGTCTGGGTGGCTCATTTGGTTAAGTGTCACATTCTCGATCTCACCTCACGTCATGATTTCGTGGTTTATGAGTTCGAGCCTTGCATCAGGCTCTGTGCTGACAGCATGGAGCCTGCCTGGGATTCTCTCTCTCTCCCCATCTCTGCCCCTCCCTCATTTGCATGTGCTTGCACTCCCTCTCTCTCTCTCTCTCAAAAATAAATAAATAAACTTAAAAACCGTAAACATCACTGATGCTTATACCCTCTTGGCAAGAACCTAGAAAGCTCTAGAAGGGGGTGGAAGAAGAGGCCAAGGAGGTACAGATGAAAAGAAAGGATGGAAATGGTCCCAGATGCCTCCCGCCAGGTTCTCTTATTCTTAGGTCCAGAGTCCCTGTCGTGACCGAATGTGGTTGGTGACAGCTGTGAGGCTGATGACCCTCTTAGGACACAACGTGGGTTGCTTGGGCTCCACATCATTTGCTGTGATTGCTCTTATGGTGCCAGTCGAGGAGAATCTCCATCTAATGCATCGGTTGCCAGGATGGAGTCCGCGTCCACAGAGGGAGGTTAAGACAATTCACTGGGAAGAACAACAAATAGAAAGTTCCACTTCCGAAAATCTCATTCTTTGAAAATGCCTCTTCGGGGGTATGTATTAAAAATAGCACAGTATTTTTGAACACATCTCATCGCTTCTAAATTTAAGAAACTTTTGCAAGTTCATGCTCAGAAATCTGCAGACCAGTCCCGTGAGCCAGGACATGGGGAAGCAAGCACTGCATCAAAGAGGCTGACGTCAGAGCCTTGCTCTTCAAGCTGAGGCCCCTCGTAGCCCCCCTCCCCACGCTCCTGACCCTCAGAGATGGCCCAGGTTCTCACCGAGAACCCTCCTGAAACTCGGATGTCACCATCACAGAGGGGGTGTGTCTTCCACACCAGTGTTAAAGTGCCCACTTGGCTACTTCAGGGAGTCCAGATGATTTAGCGTAAGAAACAGAAGCTCACCATCCCGCACCAAGTTTCTCTCTAGGCCTTCATGGGCTTTGCATCCAAAGAGTGCTGTCTGTTTCCCAAACGTGTGTGGTCTTTACCTCTGCCTTTCCCTCCCCCACCCTGAGTTTATGGGCAATAATCTGCCTGGAACAAAAACTACAGTCAGATTTCAGTCGTGAAGCACACAGACCTTGGAAGCAAACTACTTAGAACGAGTAGGATACAGGCAGAGGAGAGGCCTTCCTCTCAAAGACTTGGGTGGTTATTGGCATCTTAACAATATTCGTGCACCTTTCAATTGAGAACGAATAAAAGTGCCAGGCACACGGTGAAGTTTGGTGACTTCCCTCCTCATTTACTGTTTCCTTCCATCCAACTGGTGTCGGTTGAGCACCTGTTGTAGGGGGCTAGGGATGTGGAGAGCAATCACAACTCACTGCCTTGTGAGTGTATATTCTAGTGGGTAAAGGGGAGTCTGTAACAAGTAGAACAGTGTGTCAACTGATGGTAACTATTATAGAGAAACAAAGACGTGTGGGGAAGGTGTGCCCTCCTGAAGGCCCATGTAAAATCTTAACCAGGGTGGTTTGGGAAGGGCTCCCTGGGAGAGTGGCAGTCCAGCAGACTTGAAGGAAGTTGGGGACTGAGCCATTGTGATCCACGGGGTGGACTTAGTCACCTCGGCACTGTGGACACTCTGTTGGGGGGGGGGGGACTGTCCTGTGCATCGTAGGATGTGTGGTGACATCCGTGGTCCCTGCTCGCCAGATGACAGCAGCAGATCGCCAGGCGTGGAAGTCAAAGCTTTTTCCTGACCTTCCCAAACTGTCCGCCAGGATGTCGAGAAGTGCTCTGGGGCAGGAGACTGCCGTGTGGAGGACAGAGCAGGTGCCAGGGCAGGAGAGAGGAGGGTTCCTGCTGCGTTCAAGAAACAGCAGGGAAGCCAGTGGGGGTGCAGCCAAGGGAGGCGTGGGGACCAGGGAAGGTCGGAGAGACCTCGGACGGCCAGGCCATTGTACATCACTGTGAATGATGTGCATGTGGCATATGGGATTGTGTAGTCGTGTCTGTTGAGTATACACATTCCGGAGCCTGACTGCTGGACCACAGGTTACCCATAGGTTCAAGTTCAGTAGATCGTTCGTCTTGAGAGTATGTTTGCCAAGCTGACCTCCTCCAGCAGTGTAGGAGGATCTCAGCTGTGCCTCATCCTGGCCAACGCTGGGTGTTTCTTCACTTTGTCACTGGTGGGTTTTGGTGGGTGTGAGTCCTAACTTGTTTCAGTTTTCATCTTTTCCTGATGTTTGTTAGCCCCTTGGGTATCCTCTTTGGTAAAGTGTCTTTTCAGGTGTTTTGGTCCTTTTCTATGGAGTTGCCTGTATCTATCTATCTTTCTTTCTTTCTTTCTTTCTTTCTTTCTTTCTTTCTTTCTTTCT